>NW_026535794.1:0-262500 GCF_028551555.1 Melozone crissalis | reverse complement strand
GTTCTTGTGTTTATCTTCCTGGATGTGGAAACAAACAGGAACCATCCCTGGGTTAATCTTTGGGGTGACCTCCTTGTGAACTGGAGTAAACCCAAGCACCCCACAGCAGCCCACAAGCTCTCCCTGGACAGCTGTGGCTCCTCTCCTGATGGCAGCAGAGGAGCCCAGGGATGTGGTCCCCAGCTCCCTGTTCCTCCCAGAGCCTCGAGCTCCAGCGTTGGACTCTGCTCGCTCAGGATCTGACCCACAGTTCCCCCTGTAGCATTGGTTGGGCCTTCCCCTTCGGAGGGCACAGGCCCGAGGAGAAGCTGGCCTCATCCGAGAGGGCTGGGGAAGAACCGTGGGACCCCAGGGCAGGGAAGGTGGGAGGCACAGGAAGGGACACAATGCTGGGGAGAGACTGGAAGTGTGCACCCTCATTCTGACTGAAAGCTGAGATCAGAGTGATAGTTACAGTCTGCTCACGGGCTTTTGGCTCTATAATGAATTGTCTGCCAGAAGAAATGGTGGAAGCACCAAGTTTTGAATAACAGGAAGCTCTGCAGGCGAATGAGCAAGGGAGTCACCTGAGTTCTGTTGCTTTGGGTTTCTCTTACCCCAGCTGTGACCTGAGAGGGAATTTTTAGGTATCCTATTGCTTACGCTGTAATTATATTATATTAATAATATCATATCGTATATCATATCATCTCAATAATATCATATCAATAATATCATATCATCTATCATATGCTGTTGCAGTTGAGTGCTGAGATTGAGCAGGGGATGATGAGGAGGCAGTGCTGGCCCCGTGTGCCCTGTGGCTCCATCTGGTCTCTGGTCCCCGGCCGTGCTTTCCCACACGGGCTGGTCCTGGCGCCCAGCAGGGCTCGGTGCCGGCTCTGGGGATGGGGAGCTGTTCTGTGGCAGGGCAGGGCTGACCTCCCCCCTTGTGCCCCTCTGCAGGACTACATGCAGAACGTGCACGGCAAGGAGATCGACCTGCTGCGGACCACGGTGAAGGTGCCGGGCAAGCGGCTGCCCCGCGCCACGGCCGCGCCCGGCGCCAGCCCCAAGGCCAACGGGCTGCCCAAGGACAGGAGCAGCTCCCAGCTGGCAGCAGGCACAGGTAGGAGCTGGTGTGGGGGCACAGGGCAGCGGCCGTCCCTCCGCAGCGCCCCAGCAGCGCTGGGCTTTGCTGGGCTGGTAACAGCCCCCTCTGGGGTGTCCTGCTCTCACCAGCCTCGGGGAGTCCCTTTGGTGGGTGCTAGCGTTGCTGTGCAGGTCCCTGTGAGCTCCCTGGGTAATCCTCTCAGGATTTTACAGGTAAGAGGTAATCCTGTTAGGATTTTGTGCTGGCTGGTGTCCAGGACACAAGAACGTCAAAGGGTTTAACTGGCAGTGTGAACCCCTGAGGAATTTCCTCACCCCGAGGACAGTGTTGAGCCTGGTGGTCTGCTACACGTGGTAGAAGCTGCTGCTCCCTAAACCAAAGGAAATCCCAAGGCTCTTGGTTCCTGACAAGTTGTGTTCTGTTTCTTTCTGGTTCTGGGACCCTCTTTCCTCCTTACCTTTCCCTGGTGAAATGGTGAAATGTGGTTTGGGATCATCACTCTGTGTGCTCACTGAAGATTGCCCCAGAGTGTGGTGAGGTGAGACTGGAGGCTGGCTGCCCCTCTGGCCTCTCACAGGGTTCTGTCACATTCCTCCTCTCACAGAGTCCCTGCCATGCTCCTCCTCACTGCTGCTGCCATGGCAGGGGCTCACCTGCCAGGGGTTGAACTGGGACCGTCCTGCCCACATTTCCCAGAGCCTTTACTGCATCCCTGGGGCTGGTGTCCTTGCCAGGGTGGGCAGCTCCCACCTGCCTTCTTCCCAGCTAGCTGCTGGCACAGTCTGGTGCAGAGGTTATGGAGAAGGCTCTGTTTGGGGTGCTGAGGTAGTGCTGGTGGTGCTGCTGATCACAGAAATCCCTCCAAGTCCAGTACTCAGGGTGAGCTTGGGGGGCACATCCACCTGGTTCACTCCTGCTCTGTGCCCCGGCTCTGCCCCGTGGTCAGGTGCTGCCAGCACAGTGCTTCAGAGTGTCCTGGGGCTGAGGGGAGCTGGGATGCAGCTGGGCTGAGGGGCAGGAGCTGCTGGAGTCCTGGCATCACCCACACGGGGACATGGACAGGGAATGGAGCGCAGTAACGTCACTGCTCTCATGGTGCCAAGGAGGACATTGTGAGCCCTCCAAACCCAAACTGCTGTTCTTGATATGTCAGAATTCATGTATTGGTAAACTGTCAGTTCTGGCCAGGGCTGTGCAGCTCTGCCTGTTCTTGCTTTGGCTCTGCACTGTGCACTGACACTCTCAGCACCACCATTGCCCAGCATGGGACAGCTCCTGATCCTGCGCAGGGGCACTTCTCTGCCTGCCTCTCAGAGGGGCCTGTCTGAGCTCTGACTTAGCAGAGGTGTCAGAGCTGGGGCAAGGACTCAAACCACAGAGGAGCTCCTGCTGATGTTAAACCAGCTGCTCACTTAGCACCGTGTCCTGCTTCCAGCTGTGCTCAGTCCTGCTGGGCTCAGGAGCAGGATGGGATAGACCTGGATGGACCCTGCTGGCCATCCCTCTCAGGAGCAGGATGGGATGTCCCTGGCATGTACCCGTACATGGATCCCTGCTGGCCATCCCTCTCAGGAGCAGGATGGGATGTCCCTGGGATGTACCTGGGATGTACCTGGATTGCTGATCCCTGCTGGCATCCCTCCCAGGAGCAGCCTGGGATGTCCCTGGGATGTACCTGTACCTGGATCCCTGCTGCTGGAAAGCCAGTGCCCAGGAGCCCGTGTGGTGTGAGTGTCCCTGCCGTCTGGGCCACCGGGCTGGGGCAGGCTCAGAGCGTGGGGCTGCAGCTAGAGCAGTGACACAGGACAGGAAATGCAGGTTCCTGGCAGGGGGGAGTGAATGTTGGAATCCTTTTTCTGGAGAGCAGTTGGACTCAGCACTGCCTGAGCCTTTAGAATGAGACAGTTTTCTGTTCTGAGCTGTGCTTTAGTGCAGCTTGGGGTGCTGCTGGGTGTGTGTGCAAGGTGGGACCCTGTGGTACAATGGTCACTGCCATGCAGGGTCTGTGGCTCTGGGATCCTTGTTGGCTCTGTGTCCTGGCCCTGGAGCAGAGCAGCGCTCTGGGCTTCCCAGAGCAGGTGTGTCCATGCAGGGCTCACACCAGGACAGCAGCTTTACACCCAGGTGTGTCCATGCAGGGCTCACACCAGGACAGCAGCTTTACACCCAGGTGTGTCCATGCAGGGCTCACACCAGCACAGCCCCTTTACACCCAGGTGTGTCCGTGCAGGGCTCAGCCCCTTTACACCCAGGTGTGTCCATGCAGGGCTCACACCAGCACAGCCCCTTTACACCCAGGTGTGTCCATGCAGGGCTCAGCCCCTTTACACCCAGGTGTGTCCATGCAGGGCTCACACCAGCACAGCCCCTTTACACCCAGGTGTGTCCGTGCAGGGCTCAGCCCCTTTACACCCAGGTGTGTCCATGCAGGGCTCATACCAGGATAGCAGCTTTACACCCAGGTGTGTCCGTGCAGGGCTCACACCAGGACAGCAGCTTTACACCCAGGTGTGTCCATGCAGGGCTCAGCCCCTTTACACCCAGGTGTGTCCATGCAGGGCTCAGCCCAGCACAGCCCCTTTACACCCAGGTGTGTCCGTGCAGGGCTCAGCCCCTTTACACCCAGGTGTGTCCGTGCAGGGCTCACACCAGCTCAGCCCCTTTACACCCAGGTGTGTCCGTGCAGGGCTCATACCAGGATAGCAGCTTTACACCCAGGTGTGTCCATGCAGGGCTCACACCAGCACAGCCCCTTTACACCCAGGTGTGTCCGTGCAGGGCTCAGCCCCTTTACACCCAGGTGTGTCCATGCAGGGCTCACACCAGCACAGCCCCTTTACACCCAGGTGTGTCCGTGCAGGGCTCACACCCGGACAGCAGCTTTACACCCAGGTGTGTCCGTGCAGGGCTCAGCCCCTTTACACCCAGGTGTGTCCATGCAGGGCTCATACCAGGATAGCAGCTTTACACCCAGGTGTGTCCTGCCTAGCTCAGGCTGTGCATGCAATGTCAGAAGTGCTTTTTGTCTGGTACACAATCAGTAAAGGCTTTTCTGAGGAACTTTTTCATCTCTCTCTGATGCCTCCAGCCCAGTAGCAATGGATGCAGTCACCAGGGGCACTGATGGGACACAGACTGTGAGGTGATGTGCTCTTACCCCTGTGCAATGCCCAGGGCTGGATTTAGGGTTGATGGAGAATCTGCCTGGCTTCAAATTAGCAGTGACCTCGCAGTTTTGCCACCTTTGGGACTGTGGATAAGACTGTTACTGGATCCACTGGGCATCTCTCATCTGACACATATTTTGGGAACTGGAGAACAGCACTTCAAGGTTTGCAGTTATTTGTTCAGTCACAGGTTAATCTTCAGAGGACACAGACTCTGGAGACAGGAGGGATTTGCTGTCCTGCCCCAGGAGTCTCTGGGCAAAGCCAGGTGGCCAGTGGTTAGTGGTTAGAGTCCAGAGCAGTGTCTGTGGTTCCTCTGTCGTCTGAACTCTGCAAAGGTGAGTGACTGGGCTGGCTGATGTCCACTGCACTGTCCTTACCTGGCATGAGGAAAGACCAAGGACATCGAGGGGAGGAGAAGAAAAAAATTGAAGTCTCACCTTGCCCTGTATGTGGGTGAAATACATGAGTGCAGTGCTCTGGTGAGGATTCAGAATAACTCCAAAGCAGGTACAGACAGCTTCCAGCTAAACACAGCAGGAATGAGGAAGGGACTTGTGTTTGTGAGACCAGTGCGGGCTCTGTGCCCCAGCGTTTAAACCATGCAAGAAGGTGACTTTACTGTAGTTAGCTTGGTTTTATTTTGGGTTGGATGAGTTCTCGTTGTCCAGAGGAGGCCGTGGAGATGCTCCAAGGGCTGGAGCCCTCTCCTCCAGAGATGGGCTGAGAGCTGGAGGTGTTAACCAGGGCAGACCTTAGAGCCCTTCAGTGCCTGAAGCTGGAGAGGGAGCTTGGACAAGGGCCTGGAGTCACGGCACAAGGGCGAATGATGTTACACTGCAGGAGGGGAGGTTGAGATTGGATATTAGGAAGTTCTTCCATTTGAGGGTGGTGAGGTCCTGGTGCTGGCTGCCCCATTGCTGGAAGTGTCCAGGGCCGGTTTGGGCAGGTCTTGGAGCAGCCTGGTCCCATAGAAGGTGTCCTTGGCAATGGCAGCACTGCAGTGGTGGGGCTGGAGAGGGCAGGAAGGGGATGAGCAGATCTCCTCCAGAGCTCACAGGTGCTGTGGCCTGCAGGCAGGTATTCACTGGAGGTGTGGCACTGCTGGGTCAGTGTCTCCTTCCAGTCCCTGCTGCTCCTCTTCCTGCTGGAATGTCTCTGCTCTTGCCCTCTCCCTCACAGCCCCCAGGTGCACCCTTGCTCTGGTTCTTCACGTTCACCCAGCCTTGTCTGTGCTGCATCATGTTTCTGGCTCCAGGAACCAGGGCAGCTCGTGATGGAAAGGGGCTTCAGTGAGGGGGAGGGATGGTGGCCCAAGAGACAGCGTCAGTCAGCACGAGAGCCGGTGTCAGCTCAGCCCAGCTGAGCCCTGGGCCCGTGCTGCACAGGGTTTGTAGGGACTGCTCCAGGGCTGGCAAGGGGCAGCTGGGCAGGGAGCTGCTGCACCCGTGCTCTGGGACACCTGTGGCAGTTTGTGGGTGGCACAGGGCACAGCCATGCACAGAGTACAGCCATGCTCAGAGTACAGCCATGCATGAACACAGGCATGCACGAGCACAGGCATGCATGGGCACAGCCATGCTCAGAGTACACGAGCACAGGCACGCAGGAGCACAGCCACGCATGAGCACAGCTATGCGCGAGCACAGCCATGCACAGAGTACACAAGCACAGCCATGCACAGAGTACAGCCATGCATGAACACGGCCATGCACGGAGCACAGCCATGCACGGAGCACAGCCATGCACGAGTACAGCCATGCACAGAGTACACGAGCACAGGCACGCAGGAGCACAGCCACGCATGAGCACAGCTATGCGCGAGCACAGCCATGCACGGGCACAGCCATGCACAAGCACAGGCATGCACAGAGTACACAAGCACAGGCATGCACGAGCACAGCCATGCTCAGAGTACAGCCATGCATGAACACGGTCATGCATGAGCACAGCCATGCATGGGCACAGCCATGCACAGAGTACACGAGCACAGCCATGCACGAGCACCGCCATACATGAGCACAGGCATGCACGAGCACAGCCATGCATGGGCACAGCCATGCACGGGCACAGCCATGCATGGGCACAGCCATGCATGGGCACGGCCATGCATGAGCACAGCCATGCACGAGCACAGCCATGCACAGAGCACAGCCATGCACGAGCACAGCCTTGCATGGGCACAGCCATGCACAGAGCACCGCCATGCATGGGCACAGCCATGCATGAGCACAGCCATGCACGAGCACAGCCATGCATGGGCACAGCCTTGCATGGGCACAGCCATGCACAGAGCACCGCCATGCATGGGCACAGCCATGCATGAGCACAGCCATGCACGAGCACAGCCATGCATGGGCACAGCCATGCATGAGCACAGCCATGCACAGAGCACAGCCATGCATGAGCACAGCCATGCACGAGCACAGCCATGCACAGAGCACAGCCATGCATGGGCACGGCCATGCATGGGCACAGCCATGCACAGGGCACAGCCATGCACATAGTACAGCCATGCACGAGCACAGCCATGCACGAGCACAGCCATGCACATAGTACAGCCATGCATGGGCACGGCCATGCATGAGCACAGCCATGCACAGAGCACAGCCATGCAGGGGCACAGCCATGCACGAGCACAGCCATGCAGGGGCACAGCCGTGCATGAGCACAGCCATGCATGGGCACAGCAGCTGGCTCTGCAGCTCGAGGATGGCAGAGACTCTGCGAGCTGAGCACCAGGAAGCCTGCCTGGAGGGGGAAGTGAAGAGAAGTGCAGGAAGAGGCTGCAGCAGTGCAGAGGTGGTTGTGTTGCAGGCAGCAATTGAAGATGTTTCCAGCAGCACACAGAGATGAGACTGAAGGAAACAAACGTGGGGGAGCCAGAGCACGAGGGAGCAGGCTGAAGGGGAAATTCTGCTCCACTCTGGGGGGCTCACAGGGGATTCTCCAGCTTGCTGAGGTCAGTGAGTGTCCCGTGGGATGTGGTGCCAGAGGGCAGATGGCAGCTGTGTCCTCAGAGCAGGACGGGCCCGTCAGACTCAGCACGGAGCTGGGAGCTCGAGCTCTGGAGGTTTTGGGTGGGCACTGCTGCTGGTCAGCTCCCTTCAGGAACAGTCTGCATGGTCTGGCAGGTGTGCGGGGGCCAGTGCCAGTGCGGGTCCTCTTCCTCCTCCTGCTCTGCAGCATCTCTGCTGCATCTGCTCCCGGAGAGCTTTCCCAGAGTGTGCGCTGGTGGGAGGCGCTGCCTGGGATGCAGGGCTGGGCTGGTGCTCCTGTTTGCTCTGAGGTGACGCGGGTGCAGCTGCCCCTGGGCCGGGCTCTGCGTGCTGGCACCCACCCCTGGCTCCTCGGGGAGCTGTGGGTGCCCGGAGCGTGGCACCGTGCCCGTCCCCGGGTCTCTGTGCCTGGCACGGCGGCGCGAGGGAGCCCGTGCTGCCTCGGCGCC
This sequence comes from Melozone crissalis, assembly GCF_028551555.1. NCBI lineage: Eukaryota > Metazoa > Chordata > Aves > Passeriformes > Passerellidae > Melozone > Melozone crissalis. The sequence goes on along the minus strand of NW_026535794.1, from coordinate 254,792 downwards.
TGCAGAGGTCGGCACGGCAGGGCACGCTGTGGGTCCCCAGCAGCTCGGGGTCCTCCCTGGGTCCGTGCTGGGCCCGGCAGCTCCGCGGCGGCCCCTGGGGCGGGTGGCCGTGCGCGTTGGCACGCGGTGCCGGCGCCGGTGCCAGGGAGCGCCGCGCTGGCACGGCCCCCCCGCCAGCCCCGTGCCCCCCGATGCTCTTCCTCTGCAGAGTGAGGGATTGGCTCCCCCAGGCCGGGGTTGCTGAGCCTGCTGTGATCATGTCACGTCGGGCTCCGTCGATGTTAACATCTCATTATCTTTGTTACTGTAATTACATTATCCGCTGCTTTATGCAGAATTATTCTCCGAGGACTAATTGATGGATCCATGTTTAATTCATTAATCATTAGCATCAAATTCGACAATTACAGTGCACACTGATTGTGGAATTTCAAATGTAATGAGGGAAGAATTAACAAAGAAAAGGGAAAACCTGTTTCCCTGGCACACCGCTGCTCGCCGTGGGGGACAATGACATTGAGGGAAGAAGAGCAGTGAGAGCAGGGTGGTGCAGGTCATGGCAGACAGGAGGCTGCTGGATCATCTCCTGCCTTTCTCCTGGTTGTGGCTGCACAACAGATTCTTCAGGTCAGAGCAGGGTCATTAATCTCCTACAAAAGAATGGAAATGGACACTCGGGAGGGAAGGCTCAGCTCTGACTTCTGAAACAAAGTTGGTTTTGCTTCTCCTCCCACCAGCAGCTGGGGTCACCCTGCCCTGGCGTGTGTCAGGAGCATCCCGAGTTACACCTGTGCCCCACGCTTGGCAGGGAAGGCTGGATGGGCTCTGGTGTCCCTGGGACTGGCCCGTGGTTCCACGGCCGCTCTGCTCCGTGCACACGAGTGGCTCCACGGCCGCCGCCTGTGTTCTGTGCTCTGTGTGTTCTGTGCTGTGTGTTCTGTCTGTTCTGGGCTGTGTGCTCTGTGTTCAGTGTTCTGTGTGTTCTGTGTTCAGTGTTCTATGTGTTCTGTGCTCTGTGTTCTGTATTCTGTGTGTTCTGTGCTGTGTGCTCTGTGTTCAGTGTTCTGTGTGTTCTGTGTGTTCTGTGTGTTCTGTGTGTTCTGTGTGTTCTGTGCTGTGTGCTCTGTGTTCAGTGTTCTGTGTGTTCTGTGTGTTCTGTGTGTTCTGTGCTGTGTGCTCTGTGTTCAGTGTTCTGTGTGTTCTGTGTGTTCTGTGTGTTCTGTGCTGTGTGCTCTGTGTTCAGTGTTCTGTGTGTTCTGTGTGTTCTGTGCTGTGTGCTCTGTGTTCAGTGTTCTGTGTTCTGTATTCTGTATTCTGTGTTCTCTGCTCTGTGTTCTGTGTTGTGTTCGGTGTTCTGCGTGTTCTGTGTTCTGTGTGTTCTGTGCTCTGTGTGTTCTGTGTTCTGTGTTTTCTGTTCTGTGTGTTCTGTGTGTTCTGTGTTCTGTGTTGTGTTTGGTGTTCTGTGTGTTCTGTGCTCTGTGTGTTCTGTGCTGTGTGTTCTGTGTTCAGTGTTCTGTCTCTGTGTGTTCTGTGTTCTGTGCTCTGTGTGTTTTCTGTTCTGTTCTGTGTGTTCTCTGTTCTCTGTTGTGTGTTCTGTGTTTGGTGTTTCGTGTTCTGTGCTCTGTGTGTTCTGTGTCGTGTGTTGTGTTCGGTGTTCTGCGTGTTCTGTACTGTGTGTGTTCTGTGTGTTCTGTGCTCTGTGTGTTCTGTGCTCTGTGTTCTGTGTTCTCTGTTCTGTGTGTTCTCTGTTGTGTGTTCTGTGTTCAGTGTTTCGTGTTCTGTGCTCTGTGTTCTGTGTTCTCTGTTCTGTGTGTTCTCTGTTGTGTGTTCTGTGTTCGGTGTTTCGTGTTCTGTGCTCTGTGTTCTGCTCAGAGGTGGGTCCCATCCCTGTGCTCTTTGTTGTGAGCACAGAGGATGTGGGAGCTGGGCAGCAGAGGGAAAGCCAGAGCAGGGCCCCCAGTGCCCCCCGGCCTGAGGGCCTGCTGGGGTGGGGGCAGTGCCCGTGCACAGCTGGCTCTGTGCCAGCTGTGGGGACACCCCTCCCTCCCTCCCTCCGTCCAGCTGTGCCCACTGGCTCTCTGTAGAGCCTGCCTGTGAGAGCCCAGTGTCGGTCACTGTGATCAGCCAAGGGCCAGGGCAGGGCTGCAGCTGGAGGATCTTTGAGGTCACTCCTGACCCAAACCAGACTGGGGTTCTGTAACTCAGACGTGGGGATGCTGAGCTGAAAGGAAGAGGGTGAGGGTCTGTCTGTTCCTTAGTGTGGGACTTCTGCCCTTCCCAATAATATGTTAAAGGGTTGTTTGTAGTCTGAAGATGAAGCTGAGATGAGAGATTTAGGAAAATTTATCTGTAATTAATATTTTGCATCATGAATCATGTATAAAATACTGCAAATTCATATGTATATTATAAATATTATACATTCACCATTACAGTCATACAGTAACCTCTTACGAATGTTTATCTGCATGTCTGAAGGTGGAGGATGAATCCAAATGCGAGGCTTGAGCTGCTGGTTTAAAGTTTTGCATTGAGCGGAAGGTGGAAATGGTCAGGACTCGGTGGGAAGAGGAGGAGCGTGGCTGCAGCCAGGTGGGATGGCACGAGGCAGGACAGCACCAGCAATGCTTGGTGCCTGGTTCTGGTGCTGCACAGAGGGCTGCAGGGCCAGGTTCAGGTCCTGCTGGCTCAGAAGGGCTCCTGCTCTCAGGGCAGGCAGCTCCAGAGCTGTGCAGGCAGGGACAGGCTCATGGAGGGAGCTGCTGGTGCTTCCCCCTGCACAGCCAGCTCTACCTGCCCTCCCCAGTGGGAAAGCAGAGACTGATTTTCTCCGACCCAACAGTGTAATCACTAACCCTAATTAGAGATAATTACTGGGAGTTGATATTCCTTACCAGATCACTAAGGAGCCGTGCAGTGAGGGCTGAGCAGGGAAAAGGCCTTGGAGAAGGGAAGGAGCAGAGGAGCAGGGAGGGAGAAGCACAAGGCAGCAGAGTGCCATGGTGATCAGAGCCCTGCCCAGGGCTGGCCAAGGTGTCCAGGGCAGCCAGGTGGGCACAGGGCAGCCAGGTGGGCATGGGGCAGATAGCCAGGCCTGGGGCTGCAGCTGAAGCTCTCAGCATCCTGAATCCTGGAACATCTGGCTCGGGTTCCTTGCATGGGACACCTGGAAAAGCTACAAGGGTGTAATTAGTGGCCACCTGTGAAAATCTCAGTGTAAATAACTTGCCTGGTGCTGCCAGGAGGGCTGGGCTGGAGGGGTGGCTGTGGCTGGTGCTCTCCAAGGTGGACTGGGAGCCTTCTCCAGCAAACCAGGCTTTCTCATCCATGCAGCGCAGGCTTGTGCTGCAGGAGGGAGAGGGGCCAGGGAGGGACAGGTTACGGTGCACAGAGTGCTGCTCTGTGCTGTCACACAGCCCCAGCCCAGCCTGAGCACGGGCCGTGGCTCCAGCAGTCAGTCCCTGTGCCGTGAGCACACAGCCCTGTGCCCGGGCTCTGCTCTGTGTGCTGGACAGGGAGCTGTCCCAGAGCCCTGGGAGAGCTCAGCGCCAGCAGGCATCTCCAAACAGAGCAGGGCCTGCTCCATCCCCTGGAACTGGTGCACCCAGGAGGCTGTGCTGCTGCACCCAAGCAGCCTCTGTGGCCAAAGCAGGCAGGGGTGGATAAAGCCTTGCGTGAGCGAATGGCTCTAGAAACAGGAGTCGTGCAGGAAATACGGCAATTCCAGCCTCCCCAGTGGCCCTTTCCCAGCTGCACTTGGGGGAGAGGAACAGGGGCTGTTCTTGATCGGTCACTGCAGGGCTGCTCCAGCTCCACACTCCTGTGCAGGCCCACAAGTTCTGGCTCTGCTCCTTCCCTCCTGCAGCTCTGCCTCAGAGCAGGTTCCTGCTGCGACAGGATCCGTGTCAGTGCTGCCTGTCCCTCTCGCACCACCACCACCACAGGGATCTCAGGGATCTGCTCTGGGCTGTGTGTTAGACAGTGTTCCTTGCACATTTCCTGCAGCTTGTCGTTCCGGTTTGTAAGGACACCTCTCTTCACAGCCACAGAGCAGCAGAGTGATCTGGAACACAGACCCTGCTTCCTCCACCTGCTTCTGCTGCTCGTTCCCAGCACCTTGATTCTCTGAGATAATTCTTTGTAACGTGTTGCAGAGTAAGCGATATTAATGTAGTAGAGTCCCTGAGGGACCTTATGAAGTTGCATTAAAGCTTCCCTGGAGTTTCTGAAAGCTGGTTCCAAACAGCAGAGCAGCTCCCAGGGACAACACCACTGTTATCCTCACTGCAGCCAGTCACCAAACTAAATTCAGTGGTGCCTTATGGAAAGGTGACTTGGCTGCATTGTGCTGCTGTTCAGGCAAGTAACATTCACATCACAAATGGAGCATTAAACACATGCACAGACACATGCACACAAAAATGTGTCTGAGCCAATTTCACCAAGCTGGAAGCAATTACGTGCCAGATCTTTTGGGAGAAGGAATTTAAACAGGGAAGTAAAAAGTGAAGTGTAATTAGGAGTTTTTAGAGAATATTTTACCAGATACCAGAAAGTTAAAAGGAAGGTTGAACTGCTTAAAAATATGTCAGTCTTGGTGGAGAGGAGATGTGAACTGTTTGTTCTCTGTCCCAATAGTGAGAAGCGGCAGGAGCAGGGGGAAGGAACTGGCTGCTGGTGCTGCTGTGGTTTGTGCAGCTGTCTCTGTGTGTGTGTCTGAAAAGTGATAAAATTACCAGCACCCTGATAAAGGAATGGGTAGGTGCTGAGCAGGAGCTGGAAGCTGCAGCAGAGGAGGCTGTGGCGCTGGTGTGGCCTGGCACAGCCAGCTGGAGCCGTGCTGGAGGCTCCCGTGCCAGCGCTCCTGGTCCAGCAGTGATGAATTGTGAGCAGCCCTCAAAGTGACCCTCCTGCCTTCATGGGAAGCTCCTTGCATGCCAGATTCCCTGGCTGCAGCCACACCAGCGCTGTGCCACCATTGGCTCTGGGCTCTCGGGGCAGCCTCACGCTGCCCACATCACCCTCTGTGCCCACCACATCTAGGGAGGAGGTTAAACAGCATTGCACAAATGGGGGTGAGGGGGGATTTGATGAAGTGAGAGCAGCAGCACAGCATAACTGCTGGGGACAGCCCCCGTCTCTTCCTCTGTGGGGACAGGGGTGTCCCAGCTGATGGGGACACTAACACTGCCTGCCCCATTCTGGGGACATCTGCACAAGCCTGTCACTTCACTTCTGTTCCTTCTCCCACAGGAAAACCTCTCTTTCATCACTCTCGCAGCTGCTTTGCTTGGCAAACACTCATCTCCTGTGTCTCAGCTCCTGCTCCAGGTGCTGAGCACAGGGCAGCTCCCGTGTCCTCCTGGCACTCTCTGTCTTGGTCTCCTTCACCACCATCCCACGCCAAAGACTCATCTCTGCCAGTGCTGGGCCACCCTGTGATCCAGTGTTCAGGCTGAGCCACAAGAACAGGCGCTGCTCGTGTGTCCCACCAAGTCTCTGATCCTCAGCTGCTCGTGTTCCGTGGGGTTTCCATATAACACACAGATTGAAGTGATAAATCCAGTCCCAGGAGCGCATTCCCCAGCCCACCTTCCACCTGGGCTGGCACAGGAGCCTGCACTGCCGTGGCTGCACGGGGGCATGCAGAACAGCACAGAGAGTGAAAGGGCTTTCTTCAAGTGTGTTAGGAACTAATGAATCCTAACCCCAGCGTTCTTTCATTACTGTGTGGGAATAATAGAATGGTTAATAAGGAAAAAAGCAAAGTGTTCAGTGAGCGCTTGTATTGGTGTTTGGGAAGAGGCAAGATGATGTATCTCAGCACAGAATGATGAATTCTTCATATTCCAGCTGTAATTAGGCAGCAAATTAAACAGCAGGTAGGAGATGTGGACATGTTGGAAGCAGCAAGGCTGAATTATTTAATTCAGGAGTTGTAGAAGATGTGGTCAAGGTGAGGATGGTAACAGTGAGTTTTGGGGTGGAGAGGACTTCCACAGATCTCAGGTTAATGGATTTACGCGTCCACAGGATGAGACTAAAAATGATGGACAGGAAAGGCCGTAAAAACCAGGAACTGCTCTCAGAATCACATTGTGGGAAGGTTCAATGAGCTCAGTATATTTAACTTGCCGGAGAAAAGGTTAAGAGGTAATTTCAACACCACCTGTAAATACCTGTATCGGAACAGAAATTTGGTGAGAGAGCTCTTTATCAGATAAAATGTACCAGGATGCAGTAACAGTGGCAGAAGGAACACAACTCAGGCCAGAAATGAGGCCCAGATTTCAGCAGTGAAGGCAATTAACCACTGGAACCCTTACCCCGCACCACTGTGATCTCTGTGGCGCGGGCAGCACTCGAGTCAGGCTCAGATTCTGTGGCAGATCCGTCACTGCTGAGGCAGGAGTGGCAGAGGGGCAGACTGTGCTGTGGCTGCTCCCTGCTCCAGGTGTGCCACTGCTGTTCAGGAGCTGCCTCTCCCTGCAGAGCTGCCCTTGCCTGCCCGTGGAGCTGCTCCTCTGTGTGGGGCTTGGGGCAGGGCTCAGGCTGCACACAGACACAGGGCTGGCACTCAGTGCTCTCTGTGCAGCACTTGGGGGCAGCGTCACTGCGGTGCCCAGTGCCAGGCTCCCCAGTTGCTGGGCCCTGTAGGGCTGCGCGGGGTTTGGTCACCCTCTAAACCAGAGGTGCGTTGGTGTGTTGGCTGGAGAGGCACTGGCTCATCCTGTGCGTCTGGAGCTCTGCCTGGGGAGCTGGGGTGCCCTGGCCAGCCCTGCCCGTGCTGCTGGCACTGCCAGCCCGGGCCCTCAGCTGTCCCACGCACACTGGCACCGTGCAGAGTTTCCTGTCCTGGTGGCTTGTGCCCACACCAGCCAGCTGTGCTAGGGGCTGGGGTGTCACTCACTGCCTTGGCACGCGCAGATGTCCAGAGCCGTGCTGTGCAAGGGCAGCCCTGAGAGAGGAGGGAGATTCCCTGTGTCAGAGCATCTGTGCGGCCCAGTGCTGGCAATGGCTCCTGCTGTGTGCAAGCTGGCACGTCCTGATGGCCCTGCCACGGCGCGGGGCTGGCAATCCTCACTCCCAGCTGGGATCAGGGATTCCACACAGACGGTCAGTGTTGGCAGAGCTGGGAGGAACACCTGTCTGTCTGTCTGTCTGTCTGTCACCAAAGAACCCCTGTCCATCTGTCACCCAGAGAACACCTGTCTCTCTGTCTGTCACCCAGAGAACACCCGTCTGTTTGTCTGTCACCAAAGAACACCTGTATGTCTGTCTGTCTGTCTGTCACCAAAGAACACCTGTCTGTCTGTCACCCAGAGAACACCTCTCTGTCTGTCACCCAAACAACACCTGTCCGTCTGTCACCCAAAGAACCCCTGTCTGTCTGTCTGTCTGTCTGTCTGTCACCCAGAGAACACCTGTCTGTCTGTCACCCAAACAACACCTGTCCATCTGTCACCCAAAGAACCCCTGTCTGTCTGTCTGTCACCCAGAGAACACCTGTCTGTCTGTCCGTCTGTCTGTCTGTCACCCCAGAACGTGCCCCCCCACGCCTGGGAGCTCTGTGGGTGCCCAGCATGGGGACCAGCTCCCAGGGAGAGCCCAGGGTGATGTCTTGCAAATGACACCTGTGCATCCTGGGGCTCCTGGGTGCTGGGAGCCAGCGCAGGTGTTTGGGCTCGTGGAAGCTGTTCAGGAGGAAGGGCCCAGCAATGTCCAGGTGACAGCAGGCAGTGCTGTGTTTAGAAGCCGGCCTGACAGAGCTGCTGGCCCTGGGCAGGCTCTGGGAGCAGCAGCCACGGGGCTCCTGGACGGTCACCGTGCAGCTGCTGGCTCCTTGGCACCGGGGGAGCTGTGTCTCCCCAGCAGCAGGGTTCACAGCAGGCAGCTCTGCCTTGGCTCTCGCCTCCCTTCAAGGACCCGCTGCTTTTGGGAGAGGAGGTGTCCCACGAGCGGGAGCTTGTTCAGCCCTGCTCAGGGCCCTGAGCTGCTGCAGCTTTTGGGGAGGCTCTGGGGAGCCAGTGTGCCGAGGTGACTCACAATAACCCTGGTTTTTATTGGGAATAAATGATGACAGGTTGGCAACAAGTGGCTGAGGGGCAGAGTGACTGATGACTCCTTGGGACACCATTTGGCAGGCAGTTCATGGCATTGATCTGCACTGTGCTGTTGGCCTCTGCAGGGCCAGAGAACACAGGGTCTGCTCCATGCCAGGGTGGCCTCACCCGTCCTGGAGCTCCTCCATGGCCACCCTGACCCACACACTGACAGTTCCTGCCCCATGGCCATCCTGACCCACACACTGACAGTCCCTGCCCCATGGCCACCCTGACCCACACACTGACAGTTCCCTGCCCCATGGCTCCTCCATGGCCATCCTGACCCACACACTGACAGTCCCTGCCCCATGGCCATCCTGACCCACACACTGACAGTTCCCTGCCCCATGTGCAGCAGCAGCAGGGTCCCTCTGCCTGTGAGGGAGCAGCCTGGCACTCCAGGGGAGACCCTGCCCTGTGCTTGGCCCTGGACCCAGGGGGAGCCCAGAAGGGCTCTCCAGCTGGTGCCTCTTGAAAGTTCAGCAAAGCCCCTTCCCTGTGCCAAAATTGGTTTCCTCCACACTGTAAGGGCCTGGTAGCAGCACCCAGCATAATGTCACCAGGAAATATCACCAGACCCTGTGTTTTATTTGCCAAATTGCTCTTTGGCAAATAAAATATTAAAGAGATCCTAAAAAGATCCTCAAGTGACTCTGCAAATTATCCCCTTCCCGACTGGTGGTGCTCTTTTGGCTGACTCCCCTTTATCCTGTTCCCTGGGCGCCTCACCCTAATGAGGAATTCCCAGTTTGCTCTGATCCAGGTGTTTCCCCAAAGCATCTGGGCTGCCACACGTCATGCCATTCTGGTTTTGGGTCACTTTCCATCCAGAGCCACGTTGTCAGCTGGGCTGTACTGAAAAGGCACCGGGGATCCATGTGAGTCTCTTTTGGGGTCCTGAGGAAACTGACAGGGAGAGGGGCTTGGGGAGCTGTCAGCAGTTTGGGGCTCAGTCCTGCAGCGCTGGCCCAGAGGCAGGCGGGGTTTGCATGTCCCCCGTCCGTCACCCCATGCACAGGGAGCACACCCACAGCTGCCAGGGTGTCACCTCAAAGGGATGCAATCCTGAGAGCTCTGGCCTTGCTGGAGCCCCCAGCAGCTCCTGGGAGAGGCAGGAGCTGCACAGCACAGGGTCTGTGAGCGAGCGTGGCTGGGCTGAGAGGGAGCTCCCCAAGCTGGGTGACTCCAGGCAGCTTGGAGGGGCTGCAGGGGCTGGTGGAAGCTGCTCCTTTCAAAATGGAACCCTGGCATTCGTGGCAGCCTGTGCTGCTCCTCACAAGTGTGATGGAAGGGCGCGTCCTGCTGGGCTGGGGCTCCTGGCCTGGCTGTGGTTGGGAGCAGGGGTCACATCTGCACTGCCCAGACCCCTGCAGGGCTTTCCCCTCTGCAGGAGCAGCTTCTCCCAGGCCTTCTGGTTCTGCTTTCTCTTCCTCACCTTCCTCTGCTCCGTGGCTGTGGCCATAACCAGGGCTGGGGGCACTTGGGGCTTGGTGCTGGCACACACTGTCTGAGCTCTGAGCATCCCATCCCGTTATCCCATCCCATCCCATGGATCCCATCCCGTCCCATGGATCCCATCCCATCCCATTCCCATCTCATCCCATCCCACCCCATCCCAGCCCATCCCATCCCATGGATTCCATCACATCCCATTCCCATCCCATCCAGCCCAGCCCAGCCCAGACCAGCCCCATTCCCAGGCCCTCCCACCCCACCCCACCCCATCCCATCCCATCCCATCCCATCTCATCCCCTCCCATCCCATCCCCTCCCATCCCATTATCCCATCCCATCCCCTCCCATCCCATTATCCCATCCCATCCCATTATCCCATCCCATCCCATCCCACCCCATCCAGCCCAGCCCAGCCCCATTCCCAGGCCCTCCCACCCCACCCCATCCCATCCCATCTCATCCCCTCCCATCCCATTCCCGTCCCCTCCCATCCCATCCCATCCCCTCCCATCCCATTATCCCATCCCATCCCATTATCCCATCCCATCCCATCCCATCCCATCCCACCCCATCCAGCCCAGCCCAGCCCCATTCCCAGGCCCTCCCACCCCACCCCATCCCATCCCATCTCATCCCCTCCCATCCCATTCCCATCCCATTATCCCATCCCATCCCATCCCACCCCATCCAGCCCAGCCCCATTCCCAGGCCCGAACTGATCCCATCCCAGGAGAGCAGCGTTGTCCCTGCCTCAGCAGCAGCAGGCTCCCTCCCACGAGGAGGCAGAGAGGAGATGGATGCAGCAGTCAGGAGCAGAGCGTCAGCTAATTACCCTTCCGAGTGTGTCTTGTAAATTAAGGGCTAATTAGAGGCAAAGTCAGTGTCATGGTTTTACACGTGTTTCTGTGGCGCTGAACAAGGGGGGGGGGGGGGGGGGGGAACATGCAGCAGCCGGGCTGGAGGCAGGCAGCGTGGAGGGGCTCTGCGAGGAGGGTCCTGCAGGCTGGGGGAGCACAGGGTGCAGGCCACAGGGCTGGCACCTTGGGGTGCAGGGTCCTGCAGGCTGGGGGAGCACAGGGTGCAGGCCACAGGGCTGGCACCTTGGGGTGCAGGGTCCTGCAGGCTGGGGGAGCACAGGGTGCCGGCCACAGGGCTGGCACCTTGGGGTGCAGGGTCCTGCAGGCTGGGGGAGCACAGGGTGCAGGCCACAGGGCTGGGCTGGCACCTTGGGGTGCAGGGTCCTGCAGGCTGGGGGAGCACAGGGTGCAGGCCACAGGGCTGGCACCTTGGGGTGCAGGGTCCTGCAGGCTGGGGGAGCACAGGGTGCAGGCCACAGGGCTGGGCTGGCACCTTGGGGTGCAGGGTCCTGCAGGCTGGGGGAGCACAGGGTGCAGGCCACTGCAGGGTCCTGGCAGCTCAGGTGCAGGGAGCCGTGTCCCAGCACGCCCTCCAGCAGCACTGCTGGCAGGTGGGGGCTGCAGGGGGGCTCACAGGGCAGCCCTGCAGGGCTGTGCGTTTTAGTGCAGGATGAGCACAGGGAAGAGGAGGGCGGGAGGTACGTGCCGTGCTGTGATGAAGGAGTGGTGGTGATGATGATGATGATGGTGGTGGTGACGGTGGGTGGCAGCCATGCCTGGTGCAGGGCTGGTGGCCACGTCACCCCTCCTTTCAGCACTTGCCTTTGCAGGGGTGTTTGGACTCCTGAGCTGTCCCGTCAGACACTCAGCAGCCCTGGCAACGCTACACAGCTAAATAGCAACACTTGGGTTTTCATGGAAACTGCAAGGACAGAAAATACATTTATGTATGAGCTCTGGGGCTTCACGTGGGGTTTTGTGGGACTCTGCTCTTTCTGGAGGGTGGCACAGCACAGGGATAGGTTGCCCAGGGAGGTTATGGCATCTCCCTCCTTAGAGATGCTCCACACTCATCAGAAACAGGCCAGGGCCACTGGCTCTGGGGGGCTCTGCTTACCCAGGCTGTTCAGGATGATGCCAGGGCTCCCTTCCACCTCAGCCATGCTGGGATCCATGGGAGCCAAGTGCATGTGGTTTCCCACAGGAAGGCAGGTGAGCTGTCCTGGCTGTGGCAGCTCCCACTGAGGACCTGCTCCCACAGGTGTTCCTCTGCTTCCCTGGAAGGCTCCCACTTGCAGCAGCCCCATCAGACCAGCGGTTCCTCACAGCCCAGCCTCATCGTGGCTGCAGGAGCTGTGGGTGTGCAGCACCTGGAGCTGTTCGTGCCCTGCCCTGGGCCATGGCCAGGTGGGCTGCACTGAGAGTCCCAGCTCGGTGTCTGCGCCTCGGGGCAGGGAAGGAGGAGCAGGAGCTTTGTGGCAGGGACAGGGCCCGTTCTGTCAGCCCTGAGAGCTCCCAGAGCTCTGGCTGTGCAGTGGCTGGAGCAGAATGGCCTGAGGGGAGCTGGGAGGGCGCTGGTGCTGGGCAGGTGCAGAGGGATCCCTCGGGCAGTGTCCTCTGGGGCACACTGCCTGCAGACTGAACGGGAGGGAGGCCGTGTGCTCCCTGTCAGAGCCATTTGTTTGCTGTTCTGGGCATTTTGGGTATTCCTGTAATCCAGGAACACTTGACCCATTTTGCCTCACTGAGTGATCTTGTCCTCTGTGACAGTCTCTAGTCCCAAAATCACTCCTCTCTTGGGGCTTCAGGTTTCTGGGCTCAGACGCAGCAGTTTTGAGCTTGTGGGAAAAGGAGCTTCCACCTGCCACCCCCACCTTACAGACATCTGCTGGTTTCTTTGGCACCCTCCATGTGATTTCACACTCTCTCCCAGTGCCCCCAGCATGGCTGGATTTCCTGCCAGGGACGCACAGGAAAGTGAAGCTGAGAGATGAAAGCGGCTGTGCTGGTTGTGGGCTGGGTTTGGGTTTGCCAGGGGCCAGAGGCTCTAGTGAAAATCATGACCGTGAGTTCCAGCTGTGGGGAAGCTGTGTGCCAGAATCCCAGCTGCACATCCCGGGGTGTTGCACTGCAGCCCACTGAGCTGGGCTCCCCTGGGAGGTGCGGTGTGCTGGGCTCTTCCATCAGCACCTTTGGGGTCATGCACAAGCACCCTTGGAAGAGGAGAGCCAGGGAGAGCCTGTGCTCATGTGGAGCCACCCGAGGAGTGTGACATCAGGTACAGCTTTGCCTTCTCTCCCCCAGTGCCTCCAGGGAACAGGCTGTCCATGCTCGTGGGCAGAAGTCAGTCTGTCAGTCAGTCTTTCCATGCTTACGGGCAGCAGTCAGGCTGTCCGTGCTCCCAGGCAGCAGTCAGTCTGTGCTTCCAGCAGTCAGTCTGTCCATGCTCCCAGGCAGCAGTCAGTCTGTCCCAGGCAGCAGTCAGTCAGTCTGTCTGTGCTCCCAGGCAGCAGTCAGTCAGTCAGTCAGTCTGTCCATGCTCCCGGGCAGCAGTCAGTCTGTCTGTGCTCCCGAGGAGCAGTCAGTCTGTCCGTGCTTCCAGCAGTCAGTCAGTCCGTGCTCGTGTCTCTCCTGCAGGTGCTCCCCACTCGACCAGCAGCACGTCCCTGCACTCGGAGCGCTCCATCAGCGGCATCAACCTGGTGGGTTTCAGCTCCAAGCCGGACGGGATGCACCAGCGCTCCTACTCTGTCTCCAGTGCCGACCAGTGGAACGAGGCCGTGGCCATCCCCGGCAGCTGCCCCAACCCCTGTGAGTAGCTGCCCAGCCCCTTGTGGCCGTGTCCCCTCAGCCACAGCCGGGGGGGAGCTCGCTGCGGCCGCGGGGCCGGGCTGAGCTCTGCCCTGTGGCCGTGAGCCCGCAGTGTGCTCCTGGCTGTCAGACACAGCCTCGGGCCTCGCCGGGGCTGTCCCCTCGGTGCGGGTCAGCGGGCAGTGTCCCACCGGGCAGGAAGCCGTCCTGCAAGGCATGCAGAAGCTCCAGCCAGGGGCCCCTGCTCTGCAGCAGGACGGCTCGGAGCCCTGTGCTCTGACCTTGCTCTGAGCTCTGCGTGCCGGGGCGCTGGGGTACGTGCCGCTGCTTTCCCCCATCGCTGCACCTTGCTGGCGCCCCCCTGTCCCACATTTCGGGGCAGTTGAAGGAATAGGAGTGATTCCTGTCTCTGGAGCGCACACCGAGCACGGCCCACCCCCTCCCCCCACGCTCACTCGCTCTCAGTGATGTTTCAGGACAGTTGAGTGAATTAAAATAATTCATACATTTCCCAACGTAGCCACTTTGCCGAATTGGAAAATAAATGCTTTTGTGCTGCATTCATCACTCCTTCGTTCCTGGCTCTGCCGCCGCACTAAAAAAGCAGTTAAATGCACATCAAGAGTGGAGGAGCCATTTCCATGCCTGCTCGCCCCTTGTAGTTCTCATTAGCGCGGCAGCCGCCCCCCCGCCCGCTCCCAGGGGCTTTCGCAGTTTAAAGGAGCCTCTTTATGATCATTACCGGAGTCCGACTGTGCGGGCGCCATTTGCAGCTGAGGAGGCTCCTCATTTGTAACTGTGAAAAACTATCAATTTCAGCGCGCCTGATGCAGCGGCTCCATCATTGGCCCCATCAGCTCCCTGCTGGAAGCGAATTAATCAGACTGTTACTGCTGATGGGGCAGCGCGGGCGCGGGGAGCGGAAGGGCGCAGCGCTGAGCGGGATGTGCCGCAGCCCGGCCTCGGACAGGGCCGGCCGGAGGCAGCGCTGCGAGGGCCGGCACGGCTGGGGCTTGTCCCGGGCTGGGAACGGTCCCGGGCTGGGCACGGCTGGGGCTGGTCCCGGGCTGGGAACGGTCCCGGGCTGGGCACGGCTGGGGCTTGTCCCGGGCTGGGAACGGTCCCGGGCTGAGCACGGCTGGGGCTGGTCCCGGGCTGGGAACGGTCCCGGGCTGGGCACGGCTGGGGCTTGTCCCGGGCTGGGAACGGTCCCGGGCTGGGCACGGCTGGGGCTTGTCCCGGGCCGGGCAGGGTCCCCAGGCTGGGCAGGGTCCCCCCAGGCGGCGCCCGGCCCGCGGGAGCTCCGTGCCCGGCGGGCTCGGCAGCAGCAGCAGCTCCGGTGCGCTCATGCAGCGCCGCACGGGGCACTGCCTTGGCACAGTTTTGTGCCGTGAGCCCTCTGGAGAGCAGCTCCTTGCCCCAGTTCCCTCCTGCACCCGGAGCTGCCTGGCACGTCTCAGCCTTCCTCCCTGTGCAGACCTGGGGCTGGTGTGGCTGTGCTGCGTGTTGCTCTGCCCTGCCCTGCCCTGCCCTGCCCTGCCCTGCCCCGCCCTCCCCTGGGTGGCGCAGGACAGCAAGCCAGCCCATGCCCCCATCCCTCTGTCCCCCATCTCACTGCCACCTGTCCTTCTGCCCCCATCCCTCTGTCCCCTGTCCTTCTGTCCCTGCCCATGGAGGAGCTGTCTGTGCTCACAGCACCTGCATCTATCTGCCTCTTCTGTGCACAGTAACTGAAGACTCAGATGAGAGCTGATCTGCATGGTCTGTTGTAGCAGGAAAAGGAATAATGTTTTTAAACTGAAAGTGGGTGAGTTTAGACTAGATATGAGGAAGAGATGTTTTATTGAGAGGGTGGTGAAGCAGCAGGGTGCCCAGAGTAGCTGTGACTGCCCCTGGATCCCTGGCGGTGTCCCAGGCCAGGTTGGACAGGGCTTGGAGCAGCCTGAGGCAGTGGGAGGTGTCCCTGCCATGGTGGCACTGAGTGAGCTTTGGTCCTTTCCCACCCAAACCATTCTGTGATTCTGTGCTGCTGCTCCTGCCAGTGACCTGGAGGGATGGGGTGTCATCCCCATGCTCACTGTTGTCCTGCGTGCTGGTGGCTGCTCACCCCCTCTCAGGTGCCACCACCCAAGCCCTGTCAGTGCTGCACAGACTGGGCACGGGGCCAGCTGCTCTGGAGGGCCCACAGCACAGCACAGCACAGCACGGGGGCCCCAGGCATTGCCCATCCCTGCTCTGTGTCCCCACAGGCATCCCCCATCCCTGCTCTGTCCCCTCAGCACAGCTGGCAGAGCTGGGCTCTCAGTGTGCTGAGGGAGGGGGCATTTGCTGGGGGCAGTGCTTCCCATACGGCTGAGCTGAGCAGCACAGCCAGCCCTCCCTCCATGGAGGAGCTGAGCTGAGCTGAGCTGGGGGAGGCTGCTCTGCCCACAGCTGAACCCAGCTCTGCCCGGGCCAGGCTCTCTGCTGTGCTTCCATTCCGCATGGCAGGGCAGGTGAGGAGCTTTCCTGTGCTCAGAGCGGGTTTTGGGCACATGGCAAGGCTGTAGGTGCCATCCCAGCTCCTGGGGACAGGCTGCCTGCTCTGGTTGTGCCCTGGAGAGTACATGGAGGAGCGGTGGGATGGGGCCAGACAGTCATATGAACATGCTCCAGCACATTCTACATCTGTCCCTTGTGCAGGAGCTCTGCAGCCCACCTGTGGGGTCCCAGGGCCCCCCTAAGGCTGACTGCTTTGGAGAAGGGCCCAGCAGGTCCCAGGTGTGCCTGTGACAGGTTCCCTTGGTGACCTGGGGCTCTGGAAGTCCTTGGGTGGGTCAGAGGGGTTCAGTTGCCCTCCTGGGGAAGGAGAGAGTGAGCAATGCCTGATCTAACAGAGGGAGTGTGTTCCGTGTGCTGCCCCCACGCCATTGCCACCCCGTCCCCACGCCACGGGGCCCTGCAAGTGCCCAGCTCTGTGCTGGCTGCTGGGCAGTAAGAGCAGGGACGTGGGTGAGGATCCCTCAGGAGCTGCCAGGCTCTCAGCAGGCCACAGGAGGGGAGTGCAGAAATGTGCTACCCTGTCACTGAGCCTGGAGCGGGGCAGGGTGCCGGAGGTGTGGCATTGGGCCCGGGGAGCATCCTGGTGAGCAAGTGGGCAGCAGAGGGAGGATGGAGGCACCACGTGTGGCATGGTAGCACCACGAGAAAGTTCAGGTCCCCTGTGAGATATGGCTGGGAGCTGAAGGTGCTTCACACCTGCTCTAAGCACGGTCCTGTAGCAAGATCAGTAATTTATATTTAGAAAACTGGAGTCTGATTTTATTAGATTTATCTGTCTTAATTGTCAAGGGTGCACTATTTCCCCATGGATAAATAGCAGCAGAAACACCCTACTGGTGTGTGTCAGTGAGGAGAAAGCAGAGCTGGGAGAGCTCCAAGGCTGCGGCCTCTCTGAGCTGTGTGAGGGGACACCAGCTGCACCTCGGTCCCTGCTGGGGCAGCTGCTGCCTCTGACCCTCTGCGCCTCTCTCCACCCCACTTCTGGTGTTTGTCGAGACCACCAAGCCCCAAAAACCAGTCTGAGCAAAGCAGGATGAGCCAAGGGAGCAGAGGATGGGCTGGGGTGGGAGAAGGGCTGGGCAGGTCCCTGCCATCCCACTGCTGGAGCTGCTGCCCTTGTGCAGTGCTGTGCTTCCTTTCTTAACTCCAGGTGCCACACAACAGGGAAATGGGCAGTCAGGACTTGCTGGGGGACACTGGGCTGTGGCAGAGGGCACAGCAAGCTGCCCGGGGCAGGGTCCTGGGCGTGGAGCTGCCATCTGTGCCCTGGGCTGGGTGGACACTGGAGAGGCAGGAGTGGATTTAGGAGAGGGTTAACAGTGCAGCGAGGACTCCTGCGCCTCGTTGCCTTCCCCGGAGTCTGCATTTTTATGCTGATTGGAAGCCTGCGCTGTGTGTGCTGCTGAAATTGAATGTCAGGCTTTTGATTTTGTTGCTGGTCTCTAATGAAATTTGACATTTAATGGTGAGTGCAGCGGCAGCGTGTGTGTGTGTGATCGGAGCTTGATTAGCGCACTCTAATTGACAGTAATTAGGCAGCTCCCTGATTGTTTCTAATTCTGCTATTAATTGTAAGGAACAGTATGATTGAGGATAAATTTGGTGCGTTGCTGCTGGGGATGCAGCTTCTTCAGCTCCGTATCGGAAGCCTATTGAGCCCATCGCGCTCAGGTTCCTGAGTGTGGCAGCCCCAGTCACCTCGTCTGGCAGAGCAGTGCTGGGAGGGCAGGGCTTCTGCGTGGGCTCTGGGGCCCGGCTCTGCCCCACAGCCACATCACCTCCTGGGCTGGCCCTGCCCAAAACGCCTCCCAGCCCCGTGAGGGCACTGCCTGTGAGGGCCCTGCTTCCCCAGGGGCACACGCTGGGGACCCCGGGCTGCTGCAGGGGTGCTGCTGCACGCGTCCGGCTGCGCGGGTGCTGGGGCTGCCCCTCTGGGATTGTTCTGCACGGATCCCAGTCCCAGCCTGACTGCCCCTCTGGGATCATTCTGTATGGATCCCAGTGCAGACTGGCCCAGCCTGGCTGCCCCTCTGGGATCGTTCTGCATGGATCCCAGTGCAGACTGGTACAGCCTGACTGCCCCTCTGGGATCATTCTGCATGGATCCCAGTGCAGACTGGCCCAGCCTGGCTGCCCCTGTGGGATCGTTCTGCATGGATCCCAGTGCAGACTGGCCCAGCCTGGCTGCCCCTCTGGGATCCTTCTGCATGGATCCCAGTGCAGACTGGCCCAGCCTGGCTGCCCCTCTGGGATCGTTCTGCACGGATCCCAGTGCCAAGGGGGTACAGCCTGACTGCCCCTGTGGGATCTGCCAGCCCTCAGCTGCAGTGGGTGTGGGAGTGGCCCTGTGCCATGGGGCTGGCCAGGTCCTGCCCTGTCTCATGGGGTTTTGTGGGTCGAGCCAAGTACCGGAGCTGGCTCCAGAGCGCTTTGTGTCTCTGGGAGAGGAGTGTCACTGTCCCATGTGCATGACTTGCCTTATTTCTCTCCCCAGCTAACGGTACTGCCGACTCCCTCAGCTCCAGCCCAAACATTTCCAGTGCTGCCAGCCCAAAGCTGGAGCCGCCTCCGTCACCACATGCCAACAGGAAAAAGCATCGCCGGAAAAAGAGCACAGGGACAACTCGGCTGGATGGCCCCAGCACGGCAGCAGAAGGTAGGAAGGGTCTGCCTGGGGCAGCTCTGCTGCTCACAGGGTCCTGGGTGCTCTCTGGGGCCTGGGGCTTGGGGTGCTCCTCATGCAGGGCTCAGCGGTGACCTGGGACTCAGAGCACTCCTTGTCCCAGCAGCTTGGGCTGGGGCGGGAGAGGGCTACCAGCCTCTGTCATCTGCCTTTCCCTCCGTTTCCCGCATGTCCTGCACAACCACCATCATGCCTGTGTGTGCTCAGACAGTCACTGGTAATTACAATTGCTAACTGTAGCAGCAGACCTGAAAGTACATCATATGGTTAAGGTGTGCTCTCAGACACTTCCCACTGCAAGGACCTAATTGCATTGACTTGTAAATTGCCCAGACTTTCATAATTTAGAAGACCTGTGCTGGGCACCTGCCTCAAGCCAAGGGTCTTTTGGAAGAGCTGGTCTGCTTCAGGGGAACCCTGAAGGCATGTGCATTGCTTTCCCAATGTTCAGAGAACTGATGGGGTTTGTGTTGAGAAATTCTGGTGTCTGTGCTTGCTGAAGAGGGACCCAAAGCTTGACAGGGAGGCTGCAAGGCATGGGGAAGACGCCAGATTTGTCCAGGTGGAGATGAGCCTGGCAGTCCTGTTCTCTAAAGCCTGCATCATGATATAGCTGCTGGAAAAGTGAGATGTGACTTTATTCTTGGTCATCCTGTCCCACAGCACTAAATAAGCTTCTGCAGTGAACCAAAGTAAAGATACAATTCACAGGGAAGGAAGTTTCAGTACAAGTGTTTGAAGCTAACCGTTGCTGCAAAGCAATCCAGGAAATATTAGTCTGGACCTGAAGGTGCTGCAGCTGTCCTGGCACCTTGCTCCAAGTCACCGGTCTGCCTGCAGTCCAGCAGCCAGGTGTCCCATAGCAGAGCAGCTCAAGTCCTTGTTCTTGGGATCATTGTCTGATGATGTGCAGAGTTGGGCAGCTCTGCTGGGTTTTTTCACTGTTGTAGTTGTCTGCATGTGAAATGCACAAGTCTAAGACAGGCTTCCCCTCTGTGGTGGTGGATTGAGGAACCCTGAGCATCGTTTGAGTCTGTCAAACTGGTGTCCCATGGACAGCAAGAAGCGTTGCCTGTATTTGCACTTTGTTCTTGGCTCTGTGTGTGTGTCGCCTCCTCAGACCCACTGTTGCCCTGCCCAGATTGGTTTGCAGTTCTCAGCCCAGTGCTGGGCAAGAGGAGAGGCTCATTCTTTGTATGAATAGTGGGCAGTGAAGGAGGGCATGGTTTTGCACCCCCACACGTGAGACTGAGAAAGCATGTGCTGAAGTAGTGTGTCCTGCCCTGTAAATAAAATGCCAAGGGAGTTGTAAAGGAGGTCCAAAGCTGGCCTTTGTGATGATTGGGTTTGTGATGTGGACATGAGGGCTCTCAGCTGGGCACAGCAAAGGCCAGGAAGCACAGGACTGGTGTGTCAGTGCTTGCAGAGGAGCTCTGGTCCTGCGGCCGCTCAGCTGATGGAGCGTGGGAGGTGCAGAGGCTGGGACCTGACCTTACACAGAATGGGATGCCATTTCCTAGTGGAAAAGGGAATTGAATGTGGGAACACTTTTATGAAGCAGTAACACAGACTAACCACTGCTTGAAGTCTTAAAATTTGATTAGTTCCTTTTGAACAACACATGCGTGCTTGGCAGAATTCCCAGCCCTCTGCTCCCAGATGCACAGGCTGGAGGGCTGTCACCCTTCCTGTGTGCCCAGGACAGGAGTCTTGGAGCAATCCCAGGTTTTCCATCATCTCACAGGCATATTTCTTCAGACACATGGTCACTCTTTCTGTCCTTCCTGGTTTGGCAGCATCCCTGGAAGGTGGAGTGATGGGGGTGGAGACATGGGGCAAGCATGAGTGCATCAGAGTATTTTTGTTGTTTCCTGTGCTGGTCCTTGGTTGTAGTGGTGAGCTGGGCAGAGGTCTGTCTTACCTGAAGTGTCTCAGGTTGATATAGTTAATTTAGAGCCCTATCAGGTGTTTTAGCAATGTAACTTTTTCCTACAGTGTGCATTCCTCGGCATTTTTCAACACAGAACTTCATTTACCAGTGTCAGTTGCCAAACTTCACCTGTCACTGCACAGACCTTGCACGCTGTGGATCCTCGTGCTGCCAGAACCTCTGGCACCAGTACTGGGAGCAGGAGGAGCCCCCAGTGTCTGGTCTGCAGTGCTGCTGGTGCCACAGGGCTGGCAGCAGGTGGCTGAGCTGCTCTGGGGCTGAGGGGGCACCCGTGACCCACAGGCGCACAGGCAGCCCATCCTCAGTGCTGCGGTGGAAGGAGCAGTGTGAGCACCATGGGAGAGTGAGGGGAGCACGGCACAGCACAGCACAACCCACAGGCACACAGGCAGCTCATCCTCCACGTCTCCAGTGTGAACCCAGGCTGCCCAGGCCCCTGTGTCCTCCTCCAGAGGGGAGTGAGTGCAGCACCTGCTGGGGCACAGTGCTGCCGTGGGCTGCTGCAGGGTGGGTGTCTGGCTTCTGGTCAGCTATTGACAAACTGAACTCACATTTCTTTTTTAACCAGTATATTGGAAAATTGATCCAATTGCAAAATTGGAGCTCCAGAGGCTGGGTCAGTTCTGTCGTGCTCCCAGCTTGCCCTGCATCAACAGGACCTGCTGCTGTGGGCAGCGTCTGTGCCAGCAGAACCATGCTCTGAGTCCCCAGGAGCAGCCACTGTTGCTGCACTTTGAGCTTCCCAGCTTGGTTTTGGCCAGTGCCAGCAGCAATGAGCTGTGTGCCCCATTTTGGCATGAGGGGGACATCCTCAAGAAAGGACCATGTGCATCCCTGTGCTCAGTATGAATTATGGAGCTGGGTCACACATCGTTTCCATTCCCCCCTGCCACGTGCCTGCTGCACAGCTCCTGCCCTGGTACCTCTGGGAGTGACTTGGTTGGTCTCTCTCCTGCTCTGAGCTCCGGGACTGTTCCAAGAACTGATGCAGCTCTGGACACTGTGGTAGCTCATCAGCAAGACCAGGCAGAGGAGTGAGTGACTCTGGGACTGGTGTTCAGGTGCCACCCGTGATGGGTCACTGTCCTGCATGCCAAGCAGAGACTGGCAACAAGCATGAGGAGATGCTGAGCCAATGTCTGAATGGTCCAGCTGTGAACCCTGGGCTGAGCATTGCCCCACACCATGGGCATGGCCAGTGGATTGTGTCGTGGACTGGTGTCCATAAGTATGACTGATACCCCCTTGAATCTTTTTTAGCTGCTTTGAACAGTTATGGCAGGTTTTTCAGAGCAGGGTAATTTGAGGTTTTTGCTTCTGCATAGTCAGCATGGTGAAAGTGTGAAATTGCTGTGCCAGGAGCGGGCTGTCGGGCCCTGTGACAGAGCTGCCATCCCGTGTGGCTGAGCTGCTGTCCCCTCGTGGTGCTCGTCCCTTTGTGGAGGGTTCAGTGTCCTGGCAGGAGCGTGGGGACAGCCCAGTGAGCAGCCCTGCTTTCTGTTAGCTCACTCAGTGTGGCTGTACTGGTGTGGGGAGTGCTGTGGAGGGACACCCCCAAACTGCCCACCCTCCAGGAGCTGCAGGGGCCAGGCAGGGTGTCAGGCTCAGCCTCGGTGGCAGCATCCCTGCGATCCCTGCGGGCAGCAGCAGCCCTGGGGCTACGGAGGGAGCAGGGTTGGGCTGTGCTCGGGCTGCCTGCACCTGCCTCCGCCCGCCCCACGCCGGGAGCGAGGCACGAGCAGCTCAGGTTAGCATCCTGGGAAAGTTGGTGAGGTCTGGGGATAAATTGCCATCAGTTTATCTCATTTAGGAGGTAATCAGAGCCAGGGACGTGCAGAGCAATTGAATCTTAGTTGTTCTGAAGTATCATAAATCAAACGAGCTGTTGCTTTTTTACATGGGCTCATGTTAAAGAGAGCTCTGTGTCAGGCTGCCAGGGAGCATCCGCAAACTATGGCAGGCGTGGGATTGGGCTGCCGGAGATGTCACCGAGCTGGGGAGTGCAGCTCGGGCTGTCAGGGAGCACCCACAGGCTGGCAGACGCGTGTCAGGCTGTCAGGGGACGGAGATGCTCATCCCCTGGTGTAGGTGCAGTGTCGTGCTGCAAGGACCATCGGGAAAGTCTGCTCTTACCAGAGCCCAGCACGGCTCTGTGGCCAGGAGTGCCCTGTCGTGGCGTGGAGCAGCCCACAGCCCCCCTGCAGCCCCTCTCCTGTTTGCCTGGACCCCGGGCCCCTGTTGGTGCTCCCGGCAGGGCCAAGGAACAGCAGACACGGCTGAGGGCAGCGGCACCTTTGCGACGCTCCCTGCTCCACTCTCCCCATGGCTGCCAGAGCTCCGGGGATAATGAACTTCTCATGTGCTTAAAGAGTGATGCAGGGTGCATGGCGAGAAGCTGACAGCCCCTTAATGTGCTTCTCAGTGGCGGCCAAACGACGCGGTTTTGTCTTTGTTTTTTAGTTTTAAAACCCACAGGAAATTGATGGCCAGTAAAGAGTTGTGTTGGGGCGATGTGCGTGATTAATGCCAACTGTCAGGGGCTGTCGAGGCCCATCGTGGCAAGGCAGGAGTGTGAGGCTGAGCCGTGCTCACCAGATTGCTGGGGATTCCAGCTGCTATCGCTCAGCTCCCGCCTGCCCCACACAGCTTTGTCACCCGCGCTTCCTTCCACCAAGCCTCTTAATTCAGTGCTAACAAGTCACTGCAGCTCATTACGGACCTTGGAGCTCCCTGCTCAGTCCTGGCGGGAGGGAGGCAGCCTGTGCTGGGCATTCTGTGGTTCAGCTGGTCCCCTGTCTCCATCAGGTCCCACCCCTTCAGTCTGTGGTTCCTGGGGACCTTACACAGCTCTGTGCTCCCCCTCTGAGGGACCCTCATGTGCACACCCCTGACCTGCCACAAGCCTCTGCTCACACCGTGAAGCCCATGCTGTCTGTGCCCTCCCTCCTGTGACCTGCCTCCCTGACACCTGCACACACCCCCCGGCCCTTCAGCCACCCCCAGGCACACACTGCACCCCACATTGCATCCTCCCTGCCGCGTGCACAGAAACGACGCTGTCGGACCCTTGCGTGACCCCCTGCACACCCCTGTGCAGCTGTGGTGTCCCTTGGGAGCACCTGCCCCTCCTGACACACTGTCCTTGCCCGCACACGTTTGTGACCCCGCCGTATGCCCCCCGGCCCGGCTCAGCGTGCCCCTCCGCGCTCGCGTCCCCGCTGCTGCCGCCCCAGCCCCACGCCATCCCCGGGGCGCTGGGGGCTCTGCGGGTGCCAGGACAGCGGCGCTGGGGGCTCTGCAGGCGCTGCTCCTGCTGCGCGCTCCCGGCGCCCGTCCCCGCGGAGGGCCTGTCCCTGTCGCACTAATACAGGTTGGGAATATTGGGTTTAATGATCTGCAAAATGAGGAGGTAGCGAGCTGACATTTACGAATGGTGCTGCATCCTTCTCTTCCCAGACGCCTGCTAATTTGTTGATATCCCAAACACCTCATAATGATATGGTACAGTCGCAGCTTGCAAACAAGCACCCGAGGCCAGGGGCTGCGGGCTGCCCTGCTCCAGGACCCTTCCACAGGCTTGGCAGCCAGAGAGCAGAGCTGCGGGCCAGGGTCTCCCTGCATGTCTGACAGGACCTGCCCTGGTTCCTGCCGTGTGCCCCACATGCCGGACGCGTCCCCCCACCCCTCCCTGCGTGACTACCCACTCTCCAGGGCATCTGGAGGCACTTCTACTATGCCAGCACAAAGCGGGAGAAGGGGTGGGAGTGGGAGAAGGACGGCATGCAGGGAGAGGCTGGATGTGACTGGGAGATGGTGAAGAGCACAGGTGACAGAGGAAACTTCTGCTTCAGGAGTGGGGCTCAGTGGCAGCTCTGCTTCCTGTGTTGCTGATGTTGAGTGGAATCCTGTTCCTCTCTGCTGGACCTGTCGGGATGCAGGGAAGGTGTCCTGCACTGTCCTGCTCCCATCTGCTCGGGAAGGAGCCTGCTGGGAAGCTGTCTGGCATGGAAGGCTCTCTGCCTGGTGTGCTGGGATGGAGATGCTCCTGCCATCCCCTGTGCTGAACTCTCCCTTCCCACGAGGGAAGAAAGTGCTGCCCTGGGCCTTTGGGCTGGTGTGGGGGAGCTCTGCCCAGTGCCCTGCGTAGACAGGGAATTGCTGTGCCACGTCCAAATGGCGGGAGCGCAGTCCTGCTGCACTTGATGCGGACCAGAGGGACACTGCTCCGTCCTCTGTCCTCACAGAGCTGCTTCGTATCCTGGAGCTTCTGGGGCAGGGGAGCAGCCCCCCTTATTGCTGCCTGTGCTCCGAGAGTGCTGCCCCAGGCTGTGTGGGGGCATCTCGGGTAGGGGTGAGGCACGGGCCCAGCCTGTCCCACACTGCCTGTGTGCACCCCACGGAGAAGCAGGGTGTCCGTGGGAGTGCAGGTGGGAATTGCTGCTCCCATGGCTCCACGTCAGGGTCCTACAGGAGGCTCTCTGGGCTGGGCACCAGTGCAGGGTGTAGCCAGCGCCCTTTGCAGAGCAGGACCAAGCTCTGCCCCAGCCCTGTATTGAAGCTGAGGTGTTTTTAGCTCCCCGGTGCACCCCTTGTGCTCAGAGCTGCACTTCCCCCCACTCAGAGCTTAGAGAGGGGGCTTGGCACGAGCTGTGAAGGCAGCACTCTGTTTCACTGCAGCTCCCCTTCCTTTTCCTCTCTGGCATCCCACAGGTGTCAGTGGGACACGCTGTTCCACTGGGCGCCCTCGCCCCAGGGCTGCCTTGAGCAGCAGGTGCAGGCTCCCTTGCATCCTGGTGGGCACTGCATACTGCATACCCTCCTGCTGTCCCTCTGGTCTGGCACAGGATGTCTCCATCCCTCGTTGTTGGCAGCCCCGTGGTGCTGCCCCCAGGGCTGGGGTGCTGGCAGAGGGAGGGAGCCTGCCCTGGGCTGCTCCTGTCCCTGCCGGCCCTGCCCATGCTCCTGGCTGCCATGGGGCCCCGCTGTCCGGCCGTGCCCTCCTAATGCTGCTCCTGCTCAGAGCCCTGCTTCTGGGGCAGTGTTGGGAGGGGGTCGTGGGGTTAACACCCATTAGCAGAGCCGGCTCACACCACTCTGTTCAGCAACTCTTCACGGAGCTCAGTCTTTAAAACATCATCAAAAAATCATCAAGAGAGAGAGAGGCAGCGCATTCATTTCCACTGCCCACTAATTCTAATGGATCTGGTGTAATGGGCTCCCACCAGCACACTGGGCAGCTGCAGGGCTGGGGCTCTGCCATGGCGGGGCTGGGGGCTCTGCCATACCAGGGCTGTGGGCTCTGCCATGGCGGGGCTGGGGGCTTTGCCATGGCAGGGCTGTGGGCTCTGCCATGTCAGGGCTGGGGGCTCTGCCATACCAGGGCTGTGGGCTCTGCCATGGCGGGGCTGGGGGCTTTGCCATGGCAGGGCTGGGGGCTCTGCCATGGCAGGGCTGGGGGCTCTGCCATACCAGGGCTGTGGGCTCTGCCATGGCGGGGCTGTGGGCTCTGCCATGGCGGGGCTGGGGGCTCTGCCATGGCGGGGCTGTGGGCTCTGCCATACCAGGGCTGTGGGCTCTGCCATGGCGGGGCTGGGGGCTTTGCCATGGCAGGGCTGTGGGCTCTGCCATGTCAGGGCTGGGGGCTCTGCCATACCAGGGCTGTGGGCTTTGCCATGGCAGGGCTGGGGGCTCTGCCATGGCAGGGCTGGGGGCTCTGCCATACCAGGGCTGTGGGCTCTGCCATGGCGGGGCTGTGGGCTCTGCCATGGCGGGGCTGGGGGCTCTGCCATGGCGGGGCTGTGGGCTCTGCCATACCAGGGCTGTGGGCTCTGCCATGGCGGGGCTGGGGGCTTTGCCATGGCAGGGCTGTGGGCTCTGCCATGTCAGGGCTGGGGGCTCTGCCATACCAGGGCTGTGGGCTCTGCCATGGCGGGGCTGGGGGCTTTGCCATGGCAGGGCTGTGGGCTCTGCCATGTCAGGGCTGGGGGCTCTGCCATACCAGGGCTGTGGGCTCTGCCATGGCGGGGCTGTGGGCTCTGCCATCCCGGGGCTGGGGGCTCTGCCATGGCGGGGCTGGGGGCTCTGCCATGGCGGGGCTGTGGGCTCTGCCATACCAGGGCTGGGGGTTCTGCCATGGCGGGGCTGGGGGCTCTGCCATACCAGGGCTGGGGGCTCTGCCATGGCAGGGCTGGGGGCTCTGCCATCCCGGGGCTGGGGGCTCTGCCATGGCGGGGCTGTGGGCTCTGCCATGGCGGGGCTGGGGGCAGGCTCTGCCATCACTCAGGGCAGGCAGCCGCTCACTCAGAGGCAGCTGGGAAGGGCTCCCTGCTCCTGCACGAGTGGCTTCCTCTGAGGTCTGAGCCCAGTCGGGCTGTAGCTGGCAAGCGCTGGCACTTCTCTGGCCTCCAGGAAGGAGCTTGTGCCCATGTGTGGGGCAGGAGAGGGAGTTCTGCCAGTTCTGCTTCAGCAGGGGTAGTCTAAACCCTTCTGTTTATGTCATGTGCTTGGTGCCTCCCTGTCATCTGGCCAGAAATGGCCCTGCCACATTGGAAACCTGTACCTCTCCCCAGAAGAAGCTGAGAATACCCAGTGCTTTCCCTAAAACAGCTGATTCAACTTGCATGGGTGCCCTGAGGAGCTCGGGAACTGGTCCTAGACCATCCCAGGAGGTGGGTATGCACAGCGTTCAGAGCTGCTGCAAGTCCTTGATTCCCTTCCCAACTCTGCTGGTCCTCCTGTGTGAATCCTGCAGGGTGTGACCCTGCAGTGCCACGCTCTTCTGTGATAGTCATGCTGTGCTGAGGCCTCCAGAGAGATCCAGCCCCATAGTGCTGTCCTGCACTGTGAGGTGGGGAATTGGCCACAGCACAGCAGAAAAGCTGTGGTCCTTTGTTAGCTCTTCCCGGGCTCCGAGAGCAACAGGGCCTTTGTTTGGCGTGAAGCTGGAATCCAGGAGGCACAAAGCAGGAGGGGAACGGAGGTCCTGCATCTTGCAGAGCTGGCGCCAGGGCTTTGGTTGGCCTGGGACTGCTCCCAGGGCTGGCACTGGGCAGCCCCAGGGCTCTGGAATGTCCCTCAGCTATGACAGCAGCAAAGTCTGTCCGAGTCAGGTTGGAGGCCCAGAAATCTCTCACCCGGGAGGAGGGAAGCTCCTGCCCTGCTGTGAATGTCCTGAGCAGAGTGCTGGGAGCGTGGTGCCTCAAGGAGCAGCAGTGACCCCCACACCAGAGCCCTGGGCAGGCAGGGCTGACGTCTGCTTCCCTGGGAAGTGTACAGGTGCAGGAAGGCTGGGGCTGGGATTCCTGCCTGCCTGCTTGCTGGGGAGGTGCTGGGCAAACAGGAACAGGGAAGATGGAGCTGTGTGAGCCCTCACCAGGAGCCCTCGCTGTGTCCTGCTGACCGTGATGTCCTCGTCCTGCTGTGCAGGAGTGGCCCAGCAGCAGGAGGAGGACTCAAAGTGCACCCAGTGCTTCCCCAGTCCAGGCAGCTGGCTTGGGCTCAGCAACACAGCAGCAGCCACAGGGGGCTCAGACCAAGGCAGGACGAGGTTTGAGAACAGGGCCTGTTGTGATGTGTCAGGGTCCCCCAGGAGCGCTGTCTGCAGATGCCTCTGCCCAGGGAGCTGCTGCTCATTGCTGGGGCTGGGAGTGCTCAGCAGCCCTGGGGCTGTGGGGGATGGTCCTGGCTCCCCTGCAGTCTGGGGGCTCCCTGCCCGTGCTGGGCTCTGGCAGCACTCACAGAGACTGGTGCCAGCAAGCAAAGGAGGCAATGCCTGTTAGCCTGGCTGTTGCCTGGTTATTTCCTCTCCCAGTATTCACAGGCTGGCAGCTGTATATTTTCCAAGAATCTTGTTCTTGAGCTGGGACTTGATGTCTGTGGGGTCTCTCCTGTGGCTGAGAGCTGGAGGAAAGTGTTGGACAAGTGGGATGTCCCAGTTGCATCTGTGCATCACAGAGGGGAGAGTCCAGCAGCGTGGCTAACTACCCTCTCCCTGCAGTCTGTCATCCTCCTGAGGGCTCAGTCTCTCATTCCAGCAGGACACACACAGCTGCAGACATCTTTCCCCAGAGGAGGAGTCCCAGGCTGATTTAGGGTGAAATGAGTAAAAGAGCCTTGCCTACCTATCTGGGAAGGACAAGCCAAGCCCTCATGCTGGAGTCATTCCATTCTCTCCAGGCCAGGATGGCGTGGAGACCCAGCCTTGTGCTCCTGCACCAGTTCACGAGCACTGGTGGTCCCCAGGCCTGGTGCTTGTCCGTGCAGGTGCCGACCACGAGCCTGGAGCAAGGGCTGTGCACTCCCATCGTGCCCAACGGACCTGGCTCTCCTGAGGAGGCTTCCCAGGGCTGCACCGTGTTCTGGGGATGTTTGTGGACACAGCCTGGCTCAGGTGGGCCCAGGAGGCCCCGCAGTAGCTGAGGGTGGCCATGCCCTTGGTGGGACACAGCCAGGGGCCTCTGCAGCCAGTCACTGTGGGCTGTGCAGCTGCTCAGTGCCTGCCTTTCTGCTGCTCCCCTGCTCTGCAGTGAGAGCCTTCTGTGTGGCAGAGAAGTCAGGGAGAGGAGGGGGATCCCCCTCAAACCCCTCCAGACTCCCCTGCTCACGTCCCCACGTCATGCCTGGTGTGCACAGACCCTGCCAGGCTTGAGGCCAGCGCAGCTCTGCCTCGGTGTGGGCCAGAGGCCCCTCGGCCTCCGCGCTGTCTCTGGAGCTGAGCAGTTGACTCCCTGCTTTTAATAGAGAGCTGGGAAGGCACATTATGGAGATGAGGGTGTTATTTGCATAACGCTAATTAGGTAATTACAAATCATTTTGCTATGAGCTGAAGCGTGTGCTGTGACATAACGTTTATTAGTCATTCCATTCAGGCCCCGCTTAGTTAAGTCATTTACTGCACTAACTACTGAAGTTGGCAATAAAAGGTAAAAGCTGGTGCTGGGTGTGAGGCTGACACGACACCCCATGAACTGTGCCCGTGGGGGGCCGTGTGAGGCACAGCCAGGCTGGCAGGTGTTAGCAGGGCAGAACACCTCGTAAGCCTTGGTGAGGAGCTGCCGCCGAGCCGCTGCACAGGCTCCTCTTCCTGGCCTCTCGTTCCGTGTGCAGGGCCCGTCCAGGGCGGGCACTGAGCCCTGGCACTGGGGCTGTGTGCAGGCACCGGCCCCGTGGAGGAGCTGATTGCACTGCTCCAAAGGCTGGCAGCTTTCTCTGAGGGTGGGACACACGGCAGGGAGCGCTCCACAAGCCAGTGGAGCTGTGAGGCGCAGGGCTGGCACAGAGCTCTCATTCTTCTCTGCAGGAGGAGACAGGGACTTGCCTGTCCCAGCCTGCTGGGCTCTGCTGCTGCCTCAACCCTGCCATGTGCGGATGGCAGGATCTGTCCCATGGCAGACCTCCTCCTTCCCAGTCTCACGTTAGGCACGCCTTTCTCTTCCAGAACCAGATGAGCCATTTGAGTTCATTATCGTGTCACTGACGGGCCAGACGTGGCTCTTTGAAGCCTCAACGTCAGAGGAGCGGGAGCTCTGGGTACAGGCCATTGAGAGCCAGATCCTGGCCAGCCTGCAGGGCTGTGAGAGCAGCAAAAACAAGGTATGATGTCTTGGCCAGCTTCTGTTCTGTCTTCTCTGGCATCTGCTTTGCTACATTCCTCCATGTCCCACACTGGCCTGTCTGTCCATGCTGAATCCTGTGGGATCCCTCTCCTCCCAGTGGGAGTTCAGTCCTGTTCCTGGGACTGTGCAGTTCCCTTGGGTTTCTTGTCACCTCCTCCCCACCTGGTTCTGGCCCCACAGAGTACTCTTCAGCCCATGTGGCTGGATCCTGTGTGGTTCATTCCCTCCCTGGGCATTTCTGCCCTTCCTCCCCGCTGTCCCCTGCTCCTCTGGCCCTCCAGCCCCTGTTGTCAGAGCTGCCATGCTGGCCAGCCTGCTGGAGCGTGGTGTGGCGTGGCAGGAGGGGTGCAGGGTGCGGGTAGGGGGGCTGGCCCGCAGTGAAGGGCCGTGTGGGGTTCTTTGCAGGCTCGGCTGGGCAGCCAGGGCGACGCGCAGGCCATGCAGGCCGTCCGCACGGCGCGCGGGAACAGCTTCTGCGTGGACTGCGACGCTCCCAGTAAGAGATGGCACCCTGGGCGGGGGGCTCATGCAGGAGGGGAGGGGAGGGGGCTCCAGGCACCAGGCACCCCCTGTCTCAGCCCAGAGACACCTGCTCTGTGTGTCTGTCCTGCAGTGGAGCTGCTCCTCGGGGTGGGGTACAGCCCTCACTGCCACCCTGTGAGCCCTCCCGGGCCAGCCTGAGGGCCTGGCCTCTCCAGGAACACCCAGCTGGGACGGGCTCTGCTGGGCAGGTGCCTGCAGATACGAGTCTGAGCCGCAGGAGACGGGCTGGTGAGTCTGGGCAGGTTATTAACACTGATCCTGCTGCCCTCAGATCCGGACTGGGCCAGCCTGAACCTGGGTGCTCTCATGTGCATCGAGTGCTCCGGGATCCACCGCAACCTGGGCACCCACCTGTCCCGTGTGCGCTCCCTGGACCTGGATGACTGGCCTAGCGAGCTTCTCATGGTCATGACGGCCATCGGCAACGCCCTCGCAAACGCTGTCTGGGAGGGAATGGTGGAGGGCTACCCCAAGCCCACGCCTGAGAGCAGTCGGTAAGGGAGGTGGTGAACCCCAGAGATGCTTCTTGGGACCCGCACAGAAGGTGACACTGCAGGGGTTGGGAGCGGCCATTGGGGCAGGCAGGATTCCTCAGATGCCCCAGTGTGGGGCTCCTGCCTGCCCGTGAGGCACTGGCCCCCCTCTCCTGCCACCCTGGCGGGGCACTGGGGCTCCACGGCGGCCGTGCCGTGGCTCCGAGAGCTGAGGCCGGCCGCGAAGCCGAAGGGGTTAAGAGAGATGGCTTGGCGGCGCGGTGCGGGTCCCCAGGGCCTGTCCCTTTCAGCCCTTGTCTGTGCCGATCGCCGCCGCTCTCCTGTCACTCAGGCCGACAAGAGCCCATTCTGCGCTTATCAGCGCCGGGGCGCGGGTCAGGCCCGCCGGCAGCGCGCATGCGCGCCGCGCCATTGATGGCCGCCCGCCAGCCGCAGATGGAGAGAATGGCAGCAGATAGCGGGGCACGGCGCGCATCGATCCGCCGCCCCGGCGGGACGGACGCGGACACAGCCTTTGTCTGCACCAGCCGGGACGGCGGCAGCGATAAGGTGCCTCCCGTGGCACTGGGCTGGCGTGCGCAGCGCTGGCCTTTTCCTGCCGCTGGCCGTGGCCCGCGCACAGGCCTGGGGCAGGGACGGTCCCCGAGCGGCCCCACACGGGCCCACAGCACCGGGGGAGAAGGGCTGCAGCCGGAGCTGCACACGGACGGCTGCGGGGCTGGCTGCAGGACACTGCTGCTGCTGTGCAGGCATGGCTGCAAGCACACCGTGTCCGTAGGGAGCTGAAGGACGGGTGCGGAGTGTCGGAAAGGTGTCCAGAGTGGGATGACAGAGCCTCGGTGGCAGCTGTGGGCACAGGGGCACGGCAGGGGCTAGGCAGAACATACCTGGGTGTGACAGATGTTCACTGCTCACACAAGTATGTTCTCATGGCAGTGCTGATACTCGTGTCCTTTTGTGCATGGGGCCCAGGCGAACTGTCTCAACTGTGACTGTGACAATGTCCTGTCTGGCAGGGAGGAGAAGGAGCGCTGGATCCGGGCTAAGTATGAGCAGAAGCTCTTTCTGGCTCCTCTGCCCCAGTCTGACATCCCGCTGGGGCAGCAGCTGCTGCGGGCCGTGGTGGAGGATGACCTGCGGCTCGTGGTGACGCTCCTGGCCCATGGCACCAAGGAGGAAGTGAATGAGACCTACGGAGACGGAGACGGGCGCACAGCGCTGCATCTCTCTTGCGCAATGGCCAATGTGGTCTTCACACAGCTGCTGATCTGGGTAAGGCAGAACCCGCACCTCCACCACAGTGCTTCTGGTGCTATCCCAGTGCTTCCCCACCTCCCTGCTACCTTTATCCATCCTGCTTCCGTGGTTTCCCCACATGCCCACTTAACTGACCTGCCCCACTCTCTTGGTGCCCTGTCCATGCCCTCCCTCCCACTCTCTGCCCCCTGCCGCTGCCATGCCCGTGCCTACAGGGTTCCCAGGTAGCACTGACCAGCTGCTTGTCTCCCATGCAGTACGGAGTGGATGTGAAGAGCCGGGATGCTCGGGGCCTGACTCCACTGGCCTACGCCCGGCGAGCAGGCAGCCAGGAGTGCATCGACATCCTGCTGCAGCACGGCTGCCCCAGCGACAGCGCCGCCACGCTGACCCCCAGCCTGCCGCGCCGCAACGCCAACGCCAACAACAACGCCGCGCCCGTGGAGCTCAGCACCGGCCCTGGCACGGGCTAGCCCGGCACTGCCCTCTGCTCACCGCGCCCGTGGAGCTCAGTGCCAGCCCCAGCACGGGCTAGCCCGGCACTGCCCTCTGCTCACCGCGCCCGTGGAGCTCAGTGCCGTTCCCAGCATGGGCTAGCCCGGCACAGCCTCTGCTCACCGTGCCCGTGGAGCTCAGTGCCGTTCCCAGCATGGGCTAGCCCGGCACAGCCTCTGCTCACCGTGCCCATGGAGCTCAGCCCTGGCACGGGCTAGCCCAGCACTGCCCTCTGCTCACCATGCCCGTGGAGCTCAGTGCCAGCCCCAGCACGGGCTAGCCCAGCACTGCCCTCTGCTCACCGCGCCCGTGGAGCTCAGTGCCAGCCCCAGCACGGGCTAGCCCAGCACTGCCCTCTGCTCACCGCGCCCATGGAGCTCAGCCCTGGCACGGGCTAGCCCAGCACTGCCCTCTGCTCACCGTGCCCATGGAGCTCAGCCCTGGCACGGGCTAGCCCGGCACAGCCTCTGCTCACCGTGCCCATGGAGCTCAGCCCTGGCACGGGCTAGCCCGGCACTGCCCTCTGCTCACCGCGCCCGTGGAGCTCAGTGCCGTTCCCAGCATGGGCTAGCCCGGCACTGCCCTCTGCTCACCGTGCCCATGCAGCTCAGCCCCGGCACAGGCTAGCCCAGCACAGCCTCTGCTCACCGTGCCCATGCAGCTCAGTGCCGTTCCCAGCATGGGCTAGCCTGGCATGGCCCTCTGCCCATTGTGCCCATGCAGCTCAGTGCCGTTCCTGGCACAGCCTCTGCCCGTGCACAGCTGCCCTCCGGCCCTGCCGCGGAGCAGGGCCGCAGGAGCGGCTCCGAGAGCCCCACAGTCCGTGCCCCAGCAGAACCCCGCTCCGGCCAGGAGAGGCTGGGAGCCAGCTGGGAGCCAGGTCTGCTCCCCTGCGCTGGTCCCAGCCGCCTCTGGCCGTGCCGCTGTGCAGAGCCCGTGCTGGCAGCTTGTGAGGGCTCCTGCGCAATCCTGGGGTGGCTCCAGGGCGCCCCGCTCCCATGACCGGTACGTGCATGGGGAGCAGCGTCTCCTGCTCCCCCCACACATCTGTAGATAAAGCAGGGGCTGGGGGCAGCTCAGCTGTGTGGCCTCCCCTGCACAGCAGCCCCGGGGAGGCTGATGGCTGCGCCTGCTCCCTCAGGGAGGTCAGTGTGGTCACTTCCCTCCTGCTTTCCCTCCGTGTTGGCCTTGCCACACCCCCAGCGCAGTGCTGAGGTGGGGGGCAGCAGGAGGTGCGTGTTCCTCCATTGCACCCCAAAGCTCCTCTGCTTCTGGCCAGTGCAGGAGGGCTGCACGCACCCAGACTGCTCCCCGTGTGCTGATGCAAGGGTGGCACCTCCCCAGCACTGCCCCTGGACAAAGGCCTCCCCGGCCTCCCTGCTGACCTAGAGGGGAAAGAGGATGGTCACCTCGGGATCCCCAGCTCTGTCTGTCTGTCTGTAGAGTCACTGTCCTTCCAGGTTAAAGCTCCAAGCCATACACAGTGTCTCCATCAGAGCCTCCCGCTGGCTCCCGCTGCTGCCCAGGTGGGGCTGGTCTCCAGCTGAGCAAGAGGAGAGGAGAGGAGCATCTCTCTGCATTGGGGTCAAGCCTCTAGCTGAGTGCTGGAACCTCAAGGCTTTGGACACTGCTATGGAATGTCTCTGTCACTTGTGTATAAAATGTACATTGGAAATATTTATATGGACGCTCTGTATATACGGTTTCTTTTCCATAAGTTGCCCTGTGTGTGTTATCTGCAGCCAAGGAGATAAAGGCCAATAAAGCAACCCACCTCCTGCCAGGCCAGTGTCTCAGTGTGCTGCCTTTGGGGCCTCCACGCAGCCCTGGTTTGCAGCTGGCTCTGGTGACTCTCCAGCCCACACTGACCAACGTTCAGCCTCTTCTCCTGTGGCTCGGGCTCTGATAACAGCAGTTCTGTGCCAGAGCAGGCTCCTGGGACAGGCAGAGTGCTGAGGTTGGAGGGGAGATGTGCCAGCCTGGGGCACTGAGGGACAGTGCCAGAACATGGCCCCAGAGGAATGCCCAGCTCTGGGGATGGGAGATGGGCACAGCAGAGGGCTGTGCTGGAGAGGGGACATGCAGGGCAGGGACCTGGGCCAGCCGGTCCCTGTGCCCAGGATGGCAACGTGGAGCTGGGCTGGGGAAGGCAGGGAGTGATGGGCTGCCACACGCACCAGGAGTGCGGGCTGCAGGATCATCGAGTCCCGAGGACAGACCCCGAGCAGCGCGGGGAGCCGTGTGTCTGCCCTGCCTTGGCCTGCTTCTCGTGGCCATGGGCACGGCAGGGCCCCAGTGCTGGGCTGGCTGCGCCCAGGCCGCACCACAGCAGCACTCTGGGGTTCCGGCTGTGCCTGGAGTGTCCCTGTGCTGTGCTGGGGCCGGGCCGTGCTGCACTGGGAGCGGGCACTGCCCTTGGGCCCCACGCCCGTGCGGCAGTGCTGCAGGAAGGGAGGTGCCAGGACACCCCCAGCTGGCACAGGTACCCTCAGATGTCCCTGCCACGCCCTGCTGCCTCCTCCTGTGCCTCTCCCGTGGCAGAGGCTGCCTTGCTGGGGGCTGCAGACCGTGGCCCCAGCCCCTCCACTCCTTGATGTTCTGGCTATGCGTGCCCATGTTGACATGGTCCTCATCCTGGTCCTGGTCCCGGTCCTGGTCCGGTTCCAGTCCAGCCCCTGCGCCCATGTCACCCCTCATTGCCATCCCCTCGTGGTGCCCATGGGTGCCCCCACACCAGCCCTGGCCCCAGCCCAGTGCTGGGTTTGGTTAATTTCCTGGCGACTGCATTAACGGGAATGGAAGCCGAGGGACGGCAGCTCCTCTGGGGCCCATTAATCATCCCCCTCAGACAAGCTGCCTTGATTACAAGTGGCAAGAAATTCATTAGGGCTGCGGCTCTGACAACTTTTATCTGCGCGGCTGGATCTGACTCATTAGGCAGCCAAATTAAAGCCATGATGGGCCCTGATGAAATTCACTGCTTGTTTATCTTGTGCGATCTGATACATCTGCCCATACATCATCTCCTGCGCGGGATCCCGCCCTACCCAGCCCTGGCGCCTCCCTTCCCATCCCAGCCCTGCCCCAGGCCCCCAGGTGCCAGCCCAGACCCAGCCCTGCCCCAGGCCCCCGGGTGCCAGCCCAGACCCGGCTCTGACCCCAGGAGCCCCCGGGTGCCAGCCCAGACCCGGCTCTGACCCCAGGAGCCCCCTGCCTGTCCCCACACTCGGCTGTGGCACTGGGGCTGGAGCTGGGGCTGCGAGCCATGGCCATGCCACCAGGAGCCATGTGGGGACAGCTCTGGAACCAAAATCCTGCAGCACCCTGAACTGGAAGGGAGCACAGAGATCATCAATGTCCAGGGTCTGGGGCCACACAGCCCACGCAGTGCCCATGGGGTGCAGGCTGCTCAGGGCACATGGAGCCCTGGCCAGGTTCTGCTGGCGGTGGCACTGCTGGGGGCACACAGCCCCGTGGGGACAGGCCCTGTGCCCTACTGCTGCTCAGACTGCAAACGGGTGCTGGGGATCCTGGTGATGCCCTTTGCTGGCACCTGGGGCAGGGAATGCCACCAGGTCCCTGCGGGCTCTGATAGCGTCCCAAGGAGCCAAGAGTGGGCCAGACCCAGCCCAGCGTTACTGCAGTGTTGGGGCACATCTGGGGGCCAAGGTGACCAACGTGGCTCCAGGTGGGCCAGGACAGGCTGCATGAGGCAGGAGCTCCATGTCCACGTTCAGGGGAAGCGGTGTGTGTCCATGTTTAGGGGCAGGAGCCGTGTCTGTGCTCAGGGGCACTGTGACTGTGTTTTGGGGCAGGAGTCAGGTGTCTGTGTTCAGGCTGATGCCAGGGAGGGCACAGGCCAGCCCTCTGCTGTGCTGTATACCAGAGCATGTGCCAGGGCAGCAGCAGGGCTGTCTCTGAGTTAGGTGGCCCAGCAGCAGTGGCCATGGCAGCTCCACGAGGACCCTGCCCCAGGGAGGACTCCAGCCCCAGCAGCTCTCCCATCATGGAGCTGGGGCTGGAGCCGGGGCAGGGAGGTGGGTGCCACAGGACAGGAGCCATGGGTGCAGCCCCGTGCCATGAGTAAATCCAGGGAATGCAGCCCCTGGCTGGAAACCAGCCGTACCACAGGTTTGCAGCACTTCCCAGAGAGCCTGGGCGCAGCCAGGAAAAACCCCACAGGGCACAACTTACAATCAAAGCCCCACAGGACTTCCTGCAGCCCCAGCTGAGCAGGCACAGCTTCCTGGGCATCGGCAGGTGGGCACAGGTGGGCATGGGGCAGCACTGTCCTCCCTGAGGCTGCTGGGCTGGTGCTGGGCACATGCAGAGGTGGCCAGGGCAGGGGCCCTGCCTTCCTGTGTCCAGCCTTGCCTCTGGGGGAAAAGGCTCAGGTGTGACAGTGCCCCAGCCCCCTCAGGCTGTGCTCGCTCAGGTGCAGCACCCACACCCCACTCCCACACCTGACCTGTGCCCGTCCATGGAGTCAGGCCTGCAGGTGGGTGCAGACCTCCACAGCACAGGGAGTCCCAAAGCCCTGAGGGGAGTTCCAGCCTGGCTGGTGGGGACCCTGGACAAGCTGGCACAGGCTGCAGAGCAGCTGGGGAGGGTCACAACCTTTCCCAGGTGCCAGCCATTGGGACATTGTTTCTCTCCTGCACCTTGAGCTAGTCCTGGAGCCGCTGGCTAACGAAGAGTACCAGCACCATATTGTCTTGTGGGCCATCACATCTTCATACAAGACCCTGTCAGGGAATGCTGAGGGCCAGCTTTGTTGTGCTGAGTGATTAAACTCTATGTGGGATGCAATCCCTGCTCCTTCCCCAGTTTTTTGAGAAGTACCATACAGGTAAACAAGTGGACAGGTTTGGGTAGGGAGAATTCCCTTGTAAATGCTGAAAATGCCTTCCTTAGGGCAACAAAAGCCTTGTTTTATGAATGCGTGTATATATATATATCTGTGCATAAACATATTTATATAAACAAATGCATGTCCATGTATAAGCACATTCTATGTATTTATCTGTGTGTGTGTCTGCACCTGTATCTGCCTTTTACTCTGTGTGCACACACACGTGTGCGTACCCGGGCACATACATGGGTACCAGTGCTTGTGCGGAGATTCATTCCCCAGCAGCTCCCACTCCGGGACACAGGGTAACAGCCAGAAGCTGTGGATGGGAAATTCCAAATAGATGCAAGTGAAAAAACGAACTAGAGACGTGGTTGGGCACTGGTACAGGGCCCGAAGAGGAGGGGCTGCCCACCCTTGGAGATCCTGGAAGTCAGATGGGCAAATTCTTCAGCATCTGGAATGGGACAAGCTTCGAGCAGGTGTTGGAGCAGAGACCTCCCAAAGCCCCAGCCAGGCTCATGGCTCAGCTGCCCTGGGTCTGTCTTTGCTGCCCAGTTTCTCATTGTGGCCAGTTTCTCATTCCTCATCGTGGCCCTCCTTCTCCC
The DNA here is from genome assembly GCF_028551555.1 of Melozone crissalis. NCBI lineage: Eukaryota > Metazoa > Chordata > Aves > Passeriformes > Passerellidae > Melozone > Melozone crissalis. The sequence continues at coordinate 216,526 of NW_026535794.1, read as the reverse complement.
ACCAACCCCAGGCTGACCCAGCACCCAGAGCTCAGCTCATGGGGCCCCACAGCTCTCCCATCTCAGGAGGGGCCACAGCTGCTTTGGGCAGTGTGGGCAATGCCCTCACTGTGCTCACTGTGCTCAGTGGGCAGTGTGGGCAGTGTGGGCAGTGCCCTGCACCCTGCTCCCTGTGCAGTGTGGGCAGTGCCCTGCACCCTGCTCCCTGTGCAGTGTGGGCAGTATGGGCAGTGCCCTGCACTGTGCTCACTGTGCTCAGTGGGCAGTGTGGGCAGTGTGGGCAGTGTGGGTGGTGCGGGCAGTGCGGGCAGTGTGGGCAGTGCCCTGCACCCCGCTCCCTGTGCAGTGTGGGCAGTGCCCTGCACCCCGCTCCCTGTGCAGTGTGGGCAGTGTGGGCAGTGCCCTGCACCCCGCTCCCTGTGCAGTGCGGGCAGTGTGGGCAGTGCCCTGCACCCCGCTCCCTGTGCAGTGTGGGCAGTGCCCTGCACCCTGCTCCCTGTGCAGTGTGGGCAGTGTGGGCAGTGCCCTGCACCCTGCTCCCTGTGCAGTGTGGGCAGTGCCCTGCACCCTGCTCCCTGTGCAGTGCTTTGCTCTCCGTGTGCAGGAGGCACCAGAGCCGTCCCAGCGCTCAGGGTTCACAGGGAGCTCGGCTCTGCTCTGCTCGGTGCCAGAACACTCTGCTGCTCTGCAGCTCTCTCCAGCAGCGCTGGTGACAGCAGGAGTCTGTCACCTCCAGCAGCTCTACACAGAGCTGCACCTCTGCAGCATTTGTGGGGATTTCAGCCTGGCTGTTTGCAGGGCTGCAATGTGTGTGGGCTCTGGGATTGGTCTAATACAACAACAACAACAACAATAACACCTTCCATGCAGCTAAAAACTGTAGGTGTTGGATCCACCTCAGCAGCAGCCCATGGATGAGCATGCATGAGCGGGCTGCTCTGCACACGGATTTCGGGTGGGTTGTGGCCTCTGTGGTGGGGGACATGGGTTAAAGACACAATAAACCAGTGCTTCCACTGGGGCAGGACATATCAAGCCAGTGTCAGCTAGAAATGCCTGGTGGGAATAAGGGAGTTCTTGGACCTTAAAATAAAATTTGACTCCTTTTGATGTCACTGGCCCAGCCCTGGAGCTGTGGACACTTTCTGGAGTGTTGTGGTTAGCGTGCACTGCTGTGCTGTGATCGGCTGCAGTGGCACAGACCCCTCCTGTGGACACATTTGTAGTGGCAGAGCCCTGTGTGCAGCTGTGGAATGGCTTTTCCCGGCCCCTGCCCTCCCACACGGAGGTGAGTACCTGGCACAGTTCCTGTGCCCTCGCCACGGCTGCTGTGTCCCCTTTGCAGCACGGAGCACGGCTGAGGGCAGTCCCTGACCCAGAGCAGCCCCACGAGGATGGAGCAGGGGTGCAGCTCCAGCCCAGCCTGATGGAAAGGGAGCCGACAGATTTCCTGAGAGCAGGGCGCCGGGGGCTGCTGCCAAAGGACATTTCCTCCCCTGATCCACAGGGAATGCCAGCAGGTGCTGCTGCCTGCACAGGGCAAATCCATGCTGGGGGTGCTGTGAGCAGCACCGGGCCAGGCATTTCCTGAGGAAACTTTCTTGTTCCCAGGTCAGTGGTGCAGGGACAGAGGCAGGTGTCCTGTAGTGGAAGGCAGCTGTGCTGAGAAACCAAATCCTGAAAGGATCCCACAGGACCCTCTCGGTACCTCCAGCAAATATTTCTGTGGAAAAAGCCACCCACCAAGGACAGGTAGAAGCACAGCTTTGTCCAAACGATTGCTCTGATCTGAGCTGTGCCTGTCTGTTGGCCACACAACGGGAGCCAAGAGCCAAGGGCAGGGACAGCCACCCCAGGGCTCAGAGCTCCAGGGCACTGCAGGAGGACTCTGCAGGCTGAGCACGGACCCCACGCTGCAGGTGAACAGAATGCACCTGCCAAAGAGGAAGGGACATGCAGAGGGAGCACTGCTCCCCAGGCAGCGCAGAGATGGCCCGGCCCTTGCTGTGGCACCGGGGGAAGGTGGAGTCAGCTCTGGCTGTCGGGACAGCTCCTGCTCTCCCAGGGAAGGGGACAGCAGCTGGCTGGACCGTTTGTGACCCAAACTCCCTATCAAACCTGTGAGCAATCAGTGCCCCAGCCAAACCTTGGAGAGAGCCCTCCCCCTCTCCAGGAACCTCTGGTGACACTGCAACGGGTGTTGCTACCGCAGCACAGGCACGGGAGCTGCCCTGCTCCCTGGACTCGCCGATGTTTGTCACAGCAGGGCAGAGTTTTCCCAGGCTGGACACCCAGGGAGCCCCACGGCCCCTGTGCCCTGGGCTGGGCACGCAGCTGTGCCCTGTGCAAAGCCAGGTCCTCACGGGCTCCTGGGGCTGGGCTCAGTATCGGAGCTGGCCGGCTGCGGGAGCACCGTCTCCAGCACCAGCTCCCAGGAGCACAGAAAGGCGGCCTGGATGTGCGAGCCCCTTTGGTTGTTGCCCCTGTCCCAGGGCATCAGCGCAGGGAGCCGGGCCGGGGCAGGGGCCGCAGCCGTGCTGGGAGCCTGCAGCAGCACAGCACACACATTCGCACCCTCCGCACTCCGGGATGAGCTGCGGAGGCGCTCCCGGAGCAGCCCTGGCCCCGCTCCGCCGGCGGGAGGGCCGGCCTGGGGATGCTCCCGGCGCCTCCCGGCCCGCCCTATCCCCTTCTCCCTCCCGCATCTGGCACCGGCACAGCAGCGGGTGCAACGAGCCCGCACAGCCCCGGCTCCGCGGGTCCGGTACCGGCACTGGCACTGGCACTGCCCGAGGGGCGGCTGAGCCCGGCGCGTCCCCTTCTCCCCGCCCGCCTGCCGCCCCGACCTCCGCCGCCGCTGGCCCTGCCCGTGGCCCTGTCCCTGTCCCTGTCCCTGTCCTTGTTCCCATCCCTCTCCCTTCCCCGTTCTCCTCCTCTGCCCGCGCCGGGCCGGGGCCGCGGGACGCCCGTTCCTGCAGCGAGGAAGAACGTGGTCGTGCTCCATAGAAAATAATTTATTGAAATCACAGCTATACACGGGCGGGCGCCAGCGGCAGCGAGGGCCCGGCCCGGCCCGGCTCAGCCCGGCCCAGCGGGCGGCCAGGGCCCGAGGGCCAGGCGGCCGCGCTCCCCGCGGCACGGACAGAAGGACACGCTGCCGTATGTACAGAGTTTACACGGAATAAATAAGGGACATGTACACAGGAGGGGGAGCGCCGCCGCCGCCCGCCCCAGGGTCCGGGAGCCGGCCGGGCTCAGGGCCGGGCGCCCTGCTCGATCTGCTGGTGCTGGCTGCGCACGGCGAAGCGATTGACGTGCACCGGGATGGGCACCACGATCTTGGGGTTGCGGACGGGCTCTCCAGAGCGGTTGCTGACATTGCCAGCCTTGATGCGTTTCCACTTGGCGCGGCGGTTCTGGAACCAGATCTTCACCTGCACCTCGCTCAGCTTCAGGGCGTGCGCGATCTGCGAGCGCTCCGTCAGGCTCAGGTACTTCTTGCAGTGGAACTCCTTCTCCAGCTCCAGCAGCTGCTCGCTGGTGAAGGCCGTGCGGCGCCGGCGGCTCTTCCCGGCCCCGGAGCCCGGCGGGGGCTGCTCGGCGGCGGGGCCGCCCTTGCCCTTGCCCTTGGCTCCCAGCGCGGCGCCGGCGGCGGCCCCGTCCAGGAAGGGCTCCTCCTCGCTCTCGCCCGCCGAGCTCTCCTCCTCCCGCTCGCTGCACGGCGTCGCCGCCGACTTCACCTCCAGCTTCTCCTCGTCGGAGCTGTACGCCTTGCCGTCTGCGGGGCACACAGCGTCAGTGCCCGCCGCACCGCACCCCGCACCCCGCATCCCGCACCGCGCCTGGGCCCCTCCGCTCCCAGAGCCCCCCAGACGCGGGGAAAGCTCTGCCCGCTCCCCGGCGGGGGCTGCCGCTCCTCCCGCTGCCTCGGAGCCCGTCACCACCGCGTCCCGCAGCCCCGGCCCCAGCCCTGCGCCGGGTCCCAGCGCCCTTGGCCCCGCAGCCCGCCCGGTCACAAGGGGCAGCGCAGGCAGAGCCACGCTGGGCTCTGACCCAGCAGCAGCTGCCCCATCCCCATTCCCAGCCCCATCCCCGGCCCAGCCGCAGCAGCACCACGGTCTCGGTCTGGCAGAGAACATCACAACACTTCAGGGCTTGTCTGGATCTCTGCACAGGATAGAACGCCCGTACCTTGTCTCTCAGCTCAGCCCTCCCTGTCTCTCCCCAGGGCACCAGTCCATCGATGCTGTGAGCCAGCCAAGAGCTGAAGAACTGTCCTGGAAACAGCATCCAGAGCCAGCTCCAGCCCAGCAAACCTCCCTGCAGGGCTCTACAGGACGTGGGGGCCCCACTTCTGGCTCTCCCTCCCTAATCCAAGGATGCACCACAGCAGACAGGGAACAAGGGGCTGAGGCAGCCGATGCTCAGGGCTCAGCTACGCCCAGCAGTGGGCAGAGGGGCAGGACAGAACCTGTCAACATCACCCAACAGACAGCACCTCATCCCAGGCCATCAGGGAGAATGCAGTGCTTGGATCATGGCAGACACCTCTGCTAAGATGCCTCTGAGGATACTGATATGGTACTGGGGTGTGAATCTCTTCCTTGCAAGCTTCCTGTGTCCCAAACTGCTGCCTGAAGGATGAAACAGCCATGGAGCAAGGGAGGACACAGTGGGAGACAAACGGAGGAAGGAGGTTTGGAAGACAGTCCCTTCCATAGTAGAAGGGCTCAAAGTGAGAAGATGCTCTCAGCCACAGACAGGGGTCATCAAGGGAGGACCCACAGCTATGCACAAGCAGGTGAAAAAGCTTTTCTGTCATGCTGAGATTAGAAGAGACCAGAAATTTCTTCAAGTCTGACCCAAGAGCAGCAATCACGTCTGGAAGGAGTTGTCCTGAAGCACTGCTGCTCTATACAATCCAACATGCACAAGGAGAAGCAGCAGCTCTCCAAACTTGTAAGCAGTGTACAGGCAGTGGCCCATGCAGCCAGGGCCCCTGCTGGCCACCTCACCTCACCTCAGGGGGAAAGGCAGAAGGCCCCCAGAAGCCTGACAGCGCAGGGTTTAAAAACACAAACAGAACTGCAGGAGACTATTCGAGCCCAGAAGACATTCCTGGTAGCCTGGTGACTGTGGAGCTCCCACACCCCTTGTCAGCTTCCTGAGACCAGGCTTTGGAGATCTGGAATCTTCTCCCTGCTCCTCCAAAGAACACCTTCATCTCTATCCTGCTGCAGAGCGTAGGGTCAGGGGTAGGGGAAGAGATTTCCCATGTGCATAGAGGGTAAAGACCCAGAGATTTCGTGCTCGTGGGGCTGAGGATCAGCAGCAGGTGGCAAGGAGCACTTTGGCTGCCATTGCCAACCTGATGTCAGCACTTTGCTGAAGAAAAGAAGAGCTCTCACTTCTGTTTACCAGCTCTCTCTGGTGGAGCATGGGGCCTGACAAGGTAAGAGAGCTCTGATGAGGAATTCTGTCCTCCCCAAGGGCTCTTTAGGTCCTGTCCTGGCACTGCAGTTCCCCAGGGATGGAGGATGGCATCCCAGCAGCGAACAGTGCTCATAGGGCAGCTTGCTCCTGTCAGCCCAGGCTGTGCCCCTCAGTTGCAAGAAGACTGAGCAACACGATGGTTTGTAAAACAGGTGCTCTCTGAATACCCTCTTCTGAACCAGACTCCAAATTTTAAATGGAGCACTCTCACATTTGTGTCTTATAAAAGGGCTGGGTTTGCAGTAAGGAACTTGGAACTACTTGATAACATAATCTAAATTGGATGTGTTCACAAAGAAAATTGGTATATTGGTCTGTTAGTCACCTACTATGTCACCAGCAAGGAAGGAATGAAGGCAGGGGATCCCACCCATGTGGGTGGGGTGTACTGAGACTTTCAAGGCCTTTGAACATGAAGTGAAGGTGTCACGAAGCAAAGCATCATGACTGAAAAATCAACGAGAAGCAGTAAATGAAGAACAGGGTTGACCCGCTGGTTTGTTTTTCACAGAGTCACAGCTGTTCATTGATCTTGTCAAAGACATTGAAGAGAATCCAAAGGGGGTCACAAAAATGTTCTGAGGGCTGGAGCACCTCTGCTGTGAGGCCAGGCTGAGAGAGTTGGGGCTGTTCAGTGTGGAGAAGAGAAAGCTCCAGGTAAACCTTATTGCAACCTTGCAGTACTTAAGGAGGGCTTATAAGAAAGACAAAGAGAGATTTTAAAGTCTCTTGTGGTAGAACAAGGGGTCGATTAAATGAGGTATAGAAAGAATTATTCACAATGAGTGTGGTGAACACTGGGTTGCCCAGAGAAGTGGTGGATAGCACATCCCCAGCAACACTCAAAGCCTGTCAGACAGGGCTCTGAGCAACCTGATGTAGTTGAAGATGTCCCAGCCCATGGCAGGGGGTTTGGACTAGGTGGCCTTTAAAGGTCCTTGCCAACCCAAACCATTCTGTAACTCTATGATTATGGATGTGGAAAGCATGGTGAAGAGACCTGAGTGTCACAGGCGACAAAGCTGTCAGGGAAGCATCAGGAGGAGCAGGGTCAGGAACGGCTGTTGTGATGAGCCCTGTGCTGGTAAGGGAAACAGAAACTTCCCCCTGTCCCTGATTGAATGTGCTGTCACTACACCAAACCAGGAAAGAGTCTCAGACTTCTGCCTGAATCTCAGAGGAGATCTGAACAGCTCAGAACAAACCTGCTCTCACAAGAGGTGTGGGGAGCTAGGGATGTTAAGGACCCTTACACCAGGGGTCATACCTTTGTGGCAGCTGTGGAAATAAATCAGACTTCAAGCTTTGCTGCTTCTCACCACCAGTTTCCCTGCCTACTTCTCCCTGCTCAAGAAGGGTGGCAGTTGCTGGAAGCAAGTTTCAAAGCCAGTGGATGCAGAGAGAAGTCCTAAAATAGTGCATTAATTCCTTTGGCTGATCCAGGATGCAACTGATCCTGTGTCCACAGACACCTGCATGATGGAGATATAACAGAGCCTAGGGACAGCAGCAGTCACTCCAGAGTATAAGTCACTAAATGTCAGCAAAACTGTCAAAAGGGAGCATTTATTTTTCACAAGGTTCTTCTACAGGTAAAAAAATCTGTGTAACATCTTGCCATCTTGATGTGGCTGATGTCAAGGTTAGCCCTCCTTTCTGGTGGACTCCAGGGGAGATTAGATAAGGCCACAGAAAACAAATTAGTAGAAGTTTACTAAATATACAGAAACAACACTTGGCACAGGAAGTCCCCGATGTGCAGATGGTTGGATGTGAAGGAAGTATCATTTCAGAATTGACCATTGAACAGGTTGTGCTCTCTTGCTCTTCCCTGGACAACTGCTTTTGGTCAGGGCCACAGACTGGATGCGAGAGCAAACCGCATTATAGATAGTTTTTGATGACTCCTGTTGACATGAATCATCTTTCTATTCCTTAGTACTGGAAAAAGCTCACAACAACCCTCCTGAGTTTCCTCTAAGATGGCTGTAAAACAAACCCCACTGTCCATCTCCAGTTTTGTCTGGTACAGCCAGGAGAAGCAGCAGGTGAAGGAGAAGGCAGGCACATTTGGCCTGACAAATCCTCTTGGACATGGGCAAAGCAGCCCACAGAACTGGGTCCACATGGGCACATCTGTGCAGAAGGACAAGCTCCCCTCATGGCTCCAGAGCAGAGCCAGTGCTCAGAGGCAGCAGAGGATGAACAGCTGCAGCAAGACATCTTCCCTTCCATCACACCGTCCAGTTGCAACAGGAAAAGTCTTAGAGGTAGGATTTATTGGATTCAGAAGTGGCCACGGCCTGGGACAGTTCATCTGAGTCCCTTGGGAGGAGAGAACATATTGGGCTCAGTTCTGGAGAAGCCAGAGAGGGAGATCAAGCACAACACAGTTCATCTGCTCACAGATGGGAAAGGTGAGGTTGTATAGACCTGGTTTTGGCCAGGGCAATGCTGCCCTGAGAAGACTTCCACAAAATGTAAGATTGCATTGGGCTTTTGGCTCAGCACAGAGCCCAGGGAGCACTGGAGGAGCACCCAATAACCCACACAGGAAGGGGGAGGCAGAATGCCCCCATTGAAATGCCTGGTCTGAGAGGTCTAAGGGTACCTGATGAGTGAGTGCTCTTCTGAGGGATGAACAAGGCACGGCAAGGAAGGCACCTGGGCTTACCCAGGAGAGACTAAAGGGAGGATGGACAGCAAACAGCCAAGCACTGCAAGAAGCAGCAGAGATTCTCAGCACACATCCATGCCAAGAGGTCTGTGAGACAAAGGTGGATCCCGGGAGCGGCCAGGAGAGACAGCTCAGGAGAGGCCGCACCACAGAAGCAGCAGCTGGCTCGTCTGTGTCTGGCCGCAGGGAGCCCGTGCTGCAGGACCCGGGAGAAGAGCTGAGCGCTGGACCTGGCTGAGAAATACGGAGCAACAAGTCTCCGAGGCTGGTGCTGGCGCTCTCGGGGAGCGGCCGCAGCGCACAAAGGCGAGGGCCCCGACGGGAGCCGTTCCTGTCCGCACCGGGGGTCCCGGAGGGGCGCTGCCGCCTGCCCGCCCGTCCGGCCGAGCCGGTGCCGAGCGGGCGGCCGGAACGGAGGAGAGCGGAGCTGCTCCGCCTCGGCCCTGCGGGGCGGGCTCGGGGGAAACTTTGGAAAGCCGGTGGTCGCAGCACGCTGGGGACAGCGCAGCCCCCGCCGCACCGAACGGGACCGGGACGGGGACCGGCACCGAGATCGGCGCGGGCGGGGAGGGCTGCGGAGCGAGCCGCGGGACGCGCCGCCACCTCCGCTCGCTCGGCCCGGGCCGAGTGCCAGGACCTCGGAGAGCTCCGCGCAGCTGGCCCGGCCGCGACCGGTCGCTCTCGCCCCGCGGCCCGGCCGAGGCGGGCGGAGTTTGACTCCAGCCCGGGAACGCTGCGGACCGGGGCTGGGACAGAGTCGGTTCGGCGCTCCGAGCCGGGCCGGGAGCGCCGCCGAGGGCAGGTCCCGCCGGCTGCCCCGCCGTCCTGCCCGCCGCGCCCGGCCCCAGCGCTCGGCTCCGCGGCTGCCGTCCTGCCGAGCTCCGGCCGCGGCACCGCCCGCCCCCGGTGCCGCCGGGACGGCGGAGAGGAGCGGGCAGCTCTGCCCGGGCTGCGGGTGAGGCGGGGCGGGTGCTCCCCGCCGGGCAGGACGGGCCCACGCCGCTCTTACCTGCCAGGCCGGGGAAGGGCTCCGGGAAGTGCAGCGGCGGCTCGGGCGGGCCCTTGTCGCGGCCCGGGGGCAGCTCCTCCGCCTCCAGCCCGTCGGCGCCGCGCCGGCAGCCCGCGTCGGGGGCGGCGCGCGGCGGGGGCAGCTCCTGCGGGGGGTAGAAGCCGTCGGGGGGCTCGGAGAAGCTGGGCAGGGCGGTGGTGAGCGCCACCATGGAGGGCACGGCCTGGCCCAGGCTGGCGCAGAAGGTGTTGGTGAGGCGGCCGGCGAAGGAAGCGAGCGGGGCCAGCGGCGGCAGCCCCGACTGCAGCGGGGCGTGGGACAGCGCCTGCGGGAGCACCAGCGGCCGGTACGGCATGAACATGGGGTACCCGGTGTAGAGCAGGTGCCCGGAGCGCGGCGGCGGCGTCCCGATGAGCGAGTCGATGGAGAAGGCGGTCCCCTGGCCGCCGGGTCTCTGCATGGCGAGCGGGCGCCTCCGGCTCAGCCGGCACCAACTTTCCGGCGAGCTCGGGCCGCCGCCAACTCGCCGCGATCCCGCCGCCGCCGGGCCCCGCCGCCGCCGCCGCCGCCGCCGCCGCCGCGGCCCCGGCCCCGGCCCGCGCCCTCCGGCTCCCGTGGGCTCCGGCGCCCGGCGAGAGCTGCCGCCCGCTCGCTGTCTCGGCGCGGCGGAGTGGATGGAGGCGCGCTCGGAGCCGCCCGCCCGCCCCGCCGCGGGGGGGCCGGGCCGGGCCGCCGAGGGGAGGGAGGGGAGGAGGGGAGGGGAGGCGGGCGGGGGTGTCGCCCTCTGCTCTCATCCATCTTCTGCACATCACGGTCGAGTTCCTCCTTCAGCGCCCGCTCCGGCGGGGCAAAGCGCCCCACTCCCCCGGCACGGCCGGCCCCTGGGAAGGCGCCTCCCCCTCCCGCCTCATCAGCTGTTATTAATGGTGATTGATGATTAGCAATTACGGGGCCACGACAAGGGTGCTTTTGTGGGGACGGGACGGGGCCGCGCTCTCCGCACGGCCCTCTCCGGGCCCACGGACGGGGCGGACCGGCTCCGCTCTGCCGGCACCACCGGGGCTTCCGCAGCCGGAGCCGAGCGGGCCCTCCCGGCAGCTCCGGATGGCCGAGCCCTCGGGGAGGGGTCCGGGGGCGGCAGCGAAGGGCGGGCTCCAGCGCCCCGACGGACCGGCCCTGGCCAGGCACCGGTAGCGCCGTTCCGTGCCGTTCCGTGCCATTCCGTTCCGTGCCATGCCGTGCCGTGCCGTGCCCGCAGACCGCCCGAACAGGGCGCGGAGAGAGCAGCCCCGGGGCAGGGTCGGGAGTGCGCCCTTCTCGTCCCTGGAGCGCTGTCGGCTCGGAGCGGGGTCTCGGTGAGACCGGTGGGCTCGGGCGCCGCGGGGCCGGGCAGACAGCGGGGCCGCCCGCAGCCGCACCGGGGTCGGGGTGGGATGGGGTTGTATCTGCAGTGCCCCCTCTCGCTGCTCCCCCGCGGCACCGGCACCGCTCGCCCCCGCGCTCCGGGTGCCGCACGCGTCCCCCGGTGGCGGCCCCGGTGCGATCGCTCCATCCGCAGAGCGGGCGGGAGCCGTGCGAGCCGAAAGCTCCCGAGCCGCGGCTCCGCCGTGCTCGCTGTGTCCGGAGGAACATCGCCTGCCCCTTGTGGAGAGTCCCCACGCTAAAACAGAGCACTTTCTGCCCCCAGCTCGGCATTCGGGCTGTCCTGTCTATAGAGAGCTGCTCACCAGACCTGCAGGAGGCAAACTGAAGCCCGGCTTCAGAAGAGGATCAGGATTTTTAAAGTGCTTGGAAGCCAAGAAATGCAAGCTGGAGTCATGTCTATGCTCACTCCAGCTGTAGTTTCAGTGACACTCCAGTGGACTGTGCCACTCCAGACCTCTAGCTCTCAGCTATGGATATTCCTCTTCTCATGTGCCCTGTGTGCTCCTGCCTGCATCTCCCCTTTGACCAGGGATGCAGCACCCCTGGCTGCTTACCTACCCAGGCTCCTGGTGGCATCGATATCTGTGTAAACACATGGATTTCTCTACCTTCACCTTCTGCTTTGTCCCTGAGGATGTCTGGAATACCACTCAGAAGTGTGTGTTTTCTGTGGGACATGACAGCCCAGCCACGGAGTTGGACGCTTGGACCCTGTGTGGAGCATTTAAGTGAGGCAAAAATGGGCCCACTGTGCTCAAAGCGGGATACTCAGCCTTCCTCCACTAAACAGGCACAATCTGAATCCCAGGGCCCAGATATGACATCACACAGCCTCCTCTTTCTTTCTTGTCTTCTGTGCCTTTTTCTGTGGCACATCCTTGTGGTCTCAAAGAGTCATCTTTCCACAGCAAGAAAAGCCCTGCTCCAAGTCAGGGAAATGGATGTGGAGAAGGTAATGGTAAAATAATCATCCAGGCTCAGATATTGAATCATAAAACTGAGGCCTGGCATAGGGAATCCCTGTCTCTGATGCAGACACCCCCTGCCCTTGGATTGCTGAGAGAGTGAGAGATGCTCATCTTTGCAGGTTATTGACTGGCTGTGGCCCCCAGTCCAGGATTAGGGCCCAGATTCCATGGTGGGAAGGAATATGGCAGTGACAGGCATTTGGGTGAATCCCACCGCAGAGACCAGCAGTGACACCATGAGGGACGTGGCTCCAGGTCTGTGACAAAATGAGGGACATGGCTCCAGGTCTGTGAAACCATGAGGGACATGGCTCCAGGTCTGTGACACAATGAGGGACATGGCTCCAGGTCTTTGACACAATAAGGGACGTGGGTCCACGTCTGTGACACCATGAGGGACATGGCTCCAGGTCTGTGACACCATAAGGGTCATGGCTCCAGGTCTGTGACACAATGAGGGACATGGCTCCAGGTCTGTGACACCATAAGGGTCATGGCTCCAGGTCTGTGACACAATGAGGGACATGGCTCCAGGTTTTTGTCACAATGAGGGACATGGCTCCAGATCTGTGACACCATAAGCGACCTGGCTCCAGGTCTGTGACACAATAGGGGACACAGCTCCAGATCTGTGACACAATAAAGGACATGGCTCCAGGTCTGTGACACAATAAGGGACATGGCTCCAGGTCTGTGACACCATAAGGGACATGGCTCCAGGTTTTTGTCACAATGAGGGACATGGCTCCAGATCTGTGACACCATAAGCGACCTGGCTCCAGGTCTGTGACACAATAGGGGACATGGCTCCAGGTCTGTGACACAATAAAGGATACGGCTCCAGATATGTGACACAATGAGGGACATGGCTCCTGTGACACCATAAGGGACACAGCTCCAGAGCTGCTGGTCAGCATCCAGGTTCTGTCTGTCCTTGCCCCAGCTCTCCTGCCTCATCCACCAGATGTGTGTGGTAAAGGAGCCTCCAGGTTGGAGTCACCTCCAATGCACATAGCTTGGGTCCATTCCCTGCCATGAAAGCACCTTAGACCATGGAGAAAGTGAAAGCACAGCCCTGTGTCACTGGATCTCGCGGCTGCGCTCCAAAGGGCCCAGACTGTGCAAGCGGCTTTCTGACTCCTGAGCAAATACAACTTGATCACTTGTTCAATGGATCTTTTCTGTGTAACCAACCCACAGCCCACACCTGCAGACAGGTTAGCAAGGTGTTTGAGAGCAATGGGAAGCTGCTGTCTTTAGTGACCTTGCTGGAGACCCGAATGAGCTGGGGATGGGCTGTGTCTCGCAGGGAGGGAGGATGGCAGCCCGTGCCCCAGGCAGCAGGTCCTGCCTGAAGACCACAGAGCAGGCTCAGTTCTGCCCTCTGCACAGCAGAGCTGCACCCTGCCAGTCCCTACTGGTGTCTCCGAGGTTAAGGTTCTGCTTCCCTGGTCATATACTGGCATTCCTGCAGCCCCATCTCCCTTCAAACACTGAGTCTGTTCCATGCTGGGAGCAGCAAGGAAAGGCTGATTCCAGAGGGGGGGAAGCCAGGCAGGAAAGGCTGTAGCAAGGCAGGGGCCTCAGTGACCAGGGTGCATTCCCACAGGACCTGAGGAAGGTGAGCAGAGCAGATCTGATGACAGATGGCTTCATCCTATGAGTTGGCCCTGACCCTGGAGAGTCAAACCTCCCCCAAGGAGGGGGGATGCACTCAGGGCCCCAGCAATTTACTCCACTTTGGTTTACTTTGTCTCATGAGACTTTGTAGTAGAGATAGAAACTCATGTGCACATCATGAAACAAAGATTCAGAGAAGGATATGTTGAAGGATTACAGAAAAAAAAAAAAGGTTGTAAGAATAATAAAGCAAAGATGTGCTGCTATACTCTCATGTGTACATCAGATGGGACAGAACTCCCTCATCCACCATCCTCACAGGGTGAGCCAGCTTGGAATGAGGGTCCAGGCTGCACGTCCACCCAGTGGACTTCCATGGGCTTTCCCAATTTCAGTTGTGTGACCTATGTTGAATCTCCCACAGCTTCTTGCTGCCTAGTGAAATGCAGTTTCCATGGCTTCCACTTGAGGCTCAGACCTCCGCTGCTCAGAGGCTTCCTGGGCATCTTTCCCTCTCCACTCACCTCTGCAGAAAGCCCCTTGATTCCAGTTTAAAGGGCTCCATGCCTCCCTCTCAAGGAATCAGTGTATTTCCTTAATGTTCCTGAAGACAGAGCGTCCAACACACCAGGTACAGCAGAAATATTAATTGTGTGTGCAGTTTGTAAAGCCCCATGTCTCATTGCACTCTCAGCTGTTGATGGAGATCCCTCAGGACCTTGACAGGTACATTACCAGACACTGAGTTTAAACAGTCTCAGGAGGAGACCTGCTCTCTCCTGTTTTGGGGTCACTGTGCCATGGCTCATGTTTTTCAGTCTCAGCAGGTGATCCTGAGTCTCACCAAGCTGGGCCCTGAGTGCTGAATTCAAGTCCAGCCTCTGCCTTCAGCAATCACAGACCAGCCTGGCCCATCTCTCCATCCTCAGTCTGCCTTTGCTTACCACCTTTCCTCTCTGTTTTCTGCATTAGAACTTTAGAACTGCTCAAGCTTCTTCCTCCTCCTCATTCTTTGCTGCAGACATGTGAACATGGACAAGTCTGTCTGCCTGCTTTTCTGGAGTCAGCAGGAAAGCCTGGGGAGTGTCCTGCTCAACACTTGGCACGTGGGACAGTGTCTGTAGTGAAGGCAGTGCATGACCTGTCTGATCAGCACAGAGAACCCCAGGAGAAAACCTTCAGCCTTTAAAAATGTCCTTGCTCAGAACCTGCACAGTGGGATCCTCAGAGGCTGTTCATTAAGGAAAATTTGATCCCCTGCTACTGAGCAGGAAAAGAACCACCCAGGCCATCTCTCCCCTCTGAGGTGGAGAGTCTGGAGCGTGTTCCTGATGCACCAGCTGCTGGCCAAAACTGGCCAATTAATTTTTGCCGTATCCGTAATGGGTAAAGTTCTGAGTAACACAGCGCAGCAACCACAACTGCAACAGTTAAAGCGTAATGACAGACTGGGAAATGAAAGCAGGTCTTCCTAATGGAAACTGCTATGCAGTCTTAACTTTATGCTTCTACCTGCTCCACTTACTATCTCTGCACGGAATCTAGCACAACAGGACTAAATCTAGTCACAGCCTCTAGGCATTCCTGCAAAATAGCTGCGAAACATATTAAAAGCAAGGGTAACGTTGTAAAATTATTTACTCCAAGTTTGGGAAGTCTAGAGAGCAGGCTGTCTGTGGCCATGGTGCTGTTTGACCGAAGCTGGGCTCCCTCCAGGCACAGACCCTGCTACTGGGGGTGCCCTTGGCATGGTCCCTCAGGCTCTGCAGCCACACACTGCCTGAGGTGGGCATCAGCTCCTGGGCAGGGGGCACCCCGGAGGCCCCCGCTGCCTTGTACAGGGTCCCTCAGGCTCCCCGTGGCTGCAGAGCTGCCCCGCGTCCTTCTGTCCTCAGCTTCTGGCAGTGAAACCTGTCTGTGTTTCCCTGCCTGGGAAGGGACCTCAGAGCTACTCCTGGCAGGGCCAGAGCTGGGGCAAGGAGAGTTCAGGATCCTCGGTAACAGCAGCACGAGCATCCCCAGGTGCATGGGTTGGTTTGCTGCTGACAAGATCTCAGACCAGAATTTTTTGTTTCTGTAGTCCTGGACAAGGTTCACATATTCCTTTCACATATTTCTCTGAGGATTGTTCTGCTTAGGAGAGCCAAGCCCTCCCTCACTCCCGTGTTTGGATCCTGCTCAGGGAGAGCGATGTTAAACAATTCTTTAGATAATTTATGGGGCTTCCAAGGCACAGGGCTGGTACCTCTTGCATGTTTAGCCCACAAGCTGCTCTCTCCTTGTGCGCTGCTCTGCCCCAGCAGTTATGTGAGCATGGCACTCCAGAACTGTTCATTCCGGCGACATCCATCATCTGCAGGTCACCACGCAGACATACATCTCATGGCTCTGTGAGAGCCTATAAGCAAAGCTGGTGTTCTCAGAGTGCAGGATGCAGGATTCAGAACAAAATGGGTTATGCAACACCATGCAGAACACAGGCTGGCACATGAACATCGTTTCTGCAGCTGGGAGCAGAGCCCAGTCAAAGGCACCTCTGAGAACAGCTTGCCTCCATCACCTTCATGCCCTCCCCTCAGGTATTTATTTATCCACACTGATGGCATCCCTGGTGCCTTCCCTTCTCCAGGCTGAACTGTTCACTCAGCCTTTCCTCACAGGAGAGGTGCTCAGGTAATTTCTCCATGTTGAGATATAGCTATTTTGTCACTGCTCAGGTTTCCTCTTTGAGGTAGCTTTTGCTGTCTTCTGAACATCCTTGCTGTCTTCTGCTGCTACTGCAAAGTTATACCAGACCAGCTTTTGTTGAAACCTTTGCTGGGGATTCTTTTAGTGACCTGAAGCACGCAGCCTTGGTAAGCAGCTGCAGGTGAGGTGGGGAATAAGCCAGAGAACAGAGGGGGCTGACAGCCAGAGAGCACCAGCGTGCAAAAGGGGTCTGCTCCCTGGGGTTCCCCTGTGCAGCATGGCACCTCAGGAGATCAGCACGGAAATATCTGCATGGAAACAGAGGTGCAGGAAGTATTTGGAGCCTCGTTCCTCACAAAGAAAGAGGAGCAGCCCTGGGCAGTAGGAGAGCTGCTGTGGGGACCAGCAAGTGCACAGCATGGCCCAGCAAGGCTCAGCTCAGGGGGGCTGTGCTGCTGTGGGGGGGGCACAGCCCCCAGGATGGCCCAGCATGGCCCAGCTCAGGGGGCAGTGCTGCTGTGGGGGTACAGCCCCCAGCAAGGCCCAGCAAGGCCCAGCTCAGGGGCAGTGCTGCTGTGGGGCGGGGTACAGCCCCCAGCTTGGCCCCCAGCATTGCCCAGCTCAGGGGGGCTGTGCTGCTGTGGGGGGCACAGCCCCAGCAAGGCCCAGCAAGGCCCAGCTCAGGGGGCAGTGCTGCTGTGGGGGGCACAGCCCCAGCATGGCCCAGCAAGGCCCAGCTCAGGGGGCTGTGCTGCTGTGGGGGGCACAGCCCCCAGCATGGCCCCCAGCAAGGCCCAGCTCAGGGGGCAGTGCTGCTGTGGGGGTACAGCCCCCAGCATGGCCCCCAGCAAGGCCCAGCTCAGGGGCAGTGCTGCTCTGGGGGGGCACAGCCCCCAGCTTGGCCCCCAGCAAGGCCCAGCTCAGGGGGCAGTGCTGCTGTGGGGGTACAGCCCCCAGCTTGGCCCCCAGCAAGGCCCAGCTCAGGGGGCAGTGCTGCTGTGGGGGGCACAGCCCCAGCAAGGCCCAGCTCAGAGGGTCTGTGCTGCTGTAGGGGGGCACAGCTTGGGAAGGGCACAGAGGCCCCCACTGCCCCAGGTCAGGGCACTTTGCAGGGCCTCCTCAGGGGAATCACAGCCAGGGCTGCCCCCGAGCTGCTCCTGTGATGGGGAAGGGATGGGCTTTGCCTTTGTGGGTCACACCCAGTCCTGGGGTCCTTCAGAACTCCTGAGGACTGTCCATCCCACACAAGTGAAACATGTTTGGTGCTGCCAAACAGCTGAGACTTCAAAGATAAAGCTTGTGAGAGAAGTGGTGTAAGACCAAATATTTAAATAACTTAATAAAAGCCGCATCCCCATTTATTTCAGACTTTCTCAGAAACCACTGCAGCCAGGACATTCAGAGCAAGGAATCTGATAGAACCAGTACAGACCAGTGGGGTCAAAATGAAGGAAACTCAGGTTAAGTCAGAGCTGTCAATGAGGTGTGAGTGGAGTTAGCAGAAACTGGAACTTATTGTCCTGAGGCCAAACACAGTCCCAGTGGTGACAGCAGCTTGTGGCAGCCCAGTGAAGGTTGAGAGATCTGTAATTAATTGGCCTGATCTCTTTGGGACTGGGCTGAACTCCATGCAGATGAACCCTGGTCTGGGCTAGGGCAGATCCCCATGCGATTTAAAAACAACGCCTGAGAAAAAAAAATCTACATCAACCATGATAACCTGTTCTAAGATGCAATTAACTAGAAGATTAATTGTCCTTGCTATTAAAATTGTCTCATTTCTAGTATGTGTTTGCCCAGCTTCAGTTTCCAGCCCCTGTATCTGGTTTTACCTCCAAGTGCCCCTAGGAAGGCCTGACAGTGCTGAATGAGACCTCAGGGAGGCTGAGCAAGGGGGCACAGTGGGGTCCACAGTGGGCGTCAGGGGACAATGAAGGGGTCCCTGGCACTCTTTGGGGGTGGCTCTCAGCCCCTCCTGCCCTATGACCCCTGTGATGGAGAACAGGCACCCACAGCTGCACACAGGGCTGAGGAGCAGCTCTGGTGTGTCCAACCCCCTCAGCTGCACAGGACCCACTGCAGCAGCCCCTGCAGCCCAGCTCCCTGCAGCAGCCCCTGCAGCCCAGCTCCCTGCAGCCCAGCTCCCTGCAGTCCAGCTCCCTGCAGCAGCCCCTGCAGCCCAGCTCCCTGCAGCCCAGCTCCCTGCAGCAGCCCCTGCAGCCCAGCTCCCTCTCCCGGTGCTGCTCTGACCCTCCACTCTCTCAGCCTTTCTGAAATCCCCACCCCTGAGCAGAGAAGAGAGACCTGCAGCACTGGGCACCTGCCCCAGGTGTCTGCATGCAGCACACATTCTGCATAATGAAATCCAGTAACTCAGTAAATATTTCTGCTCTGCATTTGAAACAACTGTGTGCAGTATTCATATTTTACAGTGGTAATGAAATACTTTCTATTCCATCAGTAATTAAGGAAGATGCTAAACTGTGTAAGTAACAATTTTTATAATGTGCAGAAGAAGAGCTTACATCCAAGAGTATTTAATTGGCTAATGAGTTCACTGAACCATTTATTTTTTTCTTTATAACAAATCATGGCACACTGGGGAACTTAAGATTACTAGGGGGAAAAATACCAATGTCTTGTCAGTATTTAAATGTGTTCACATGGATATCCGAGAAACTACAAAGCAGTTAGTTCAACATACCTCCCAAGCAATCAAAGACAAGCATTTAAAGGATGTCCTGGGTAAGTCAGTGAAAACTAGAATCCAATGTAATTTGAAGGAGGTACTTTCAAATTATTTTACGTAACTTTTTTTATAAGCGTACAAGTTTTATAGAGCTAATGAGAGAGATGGGGCATGCTTAGAAATCTGTAAGTCATTTGACTAAGTTCTGCATGGCATTCTAATAAGAAAAATTAGCTGTATGCTGCAGTTGGTGTCCTCAGTATGAAGAGATCCAAAAGAACTGGGTGGCTGAGGAGACTTATCTTGCACAGCCTTTGACAGGTTCTGCACATATTCTCTGCACATATCAGCGCTGTATGCTATCAGCAATCAGGGAGAAATAAAAAACAATTGCTGATAACATTATTGGAATGGATAAAAGTGAATTGTTGGGATGGTAGAAGAGGTGCACTTGCTCAAGAGAACCTGATCTGGGTTGCTGCAAACACCAGGCTGAGGAGCAGCCAGGTTGGTTGCATTGCAGTGTAAGGTGCAGTATGTGCACAGGAATGGGGCTTCACTGTAATTCAGGGACAGTATCAGGGGTGTAACAGGTCTGAGCAACATCAGAGGCTGCAACATCTGCCATGGAGCACACACTGGCTGGAGGGCATCGCTGCCCAGGCCTCCTGCTGGGCTATGAAATGGGCAAATCCCATCAAATACGGGCAAATCCCAACAAATGCGGACCCAGGGCTCCTGAGCATTTGTGTGATCTCAAGTGCCCAGCAGAACGGCCCCCACACAAACACTGTGCACAGCTGTGCACAGCTGTCCTCCCTCCATCTCAGGGGATACACTGCAACAAGGAAAGCCCAGGGACTCCCTGTGTGTGGAGTCAGGGCTGGGTGACAGCTTCCACACAGGAACAGCACAGCTGAACACAATTCCAGCCCAAATAAGGGGAGAAATAGCACAGATCTGTGTAGGTTTAAGTTGTATGATGAAGAGAAACAGAAAATTGTTGCCCATATGTTCTTACATGGCATCAAATGAAACATAACAGTGATGGCAGAAAGATAAAGAGAGGGAGGTGATCAATGCACTGTGCAATTCTTCTCTCCTTCCCATAAGGACATCAGAATGATCAAAGCTCCAAAAAGTGACTGGTCAAATTTGTGGCAGAAAAAAAAAATCTCTCCACAGCCAAAAAATACAAAGATGCTTTTTTGACTCAAAACTACCTAAGAAGCAGGTTACAACTCAGGGTGAGTACAGACATGCTGGGAAAGAGCTTTTCTCTGCTTGCTTTGCCTGTAAGTACCTTTCTGTTAACCCTCATGACGGCCTCTCATGCTCCTTACTGAGGAATAGGAAAAACTGAGTGAGAGTCAAGCAGGTGCTTGAGGCTGGGCAGCCTGCAGTGTGCTGGCTGTCTGTCAGAAGGGATCCCAGGGATGGGCAGGGCTTTGGCTGCACAGGGAGGGTCACAGCAGGACCCAGTGGCTGCAGCTGGGATGGAAACTCCTGTCTGGAGCTGGGATGGCTCTTTCCAGAGCACACCACTGGAATGGCTGCGCTGAAAATGCAGCAGTGGACTCACATCTCCCCAGGCACTCCTAAGGGTGCATCTTGCCATGACTGCTCTGCTGACAAACCCGGGTGGATGCTGGAGCAGGAGCACCAGCCTCTGCCCAAGAGACATTCCCAGCAAACCCAGGGCACAGAAGGAACTGGCAGCTGCCCGTGCCTGCAGCACACTGATAAAAACACACCAGAAACACGTGTCCCTGTGCTAACAACCCCCTAGGTTCAGTGTGCTCAGCAGACAACACAGCCCTCCCACTCAGGATGGTTGAATTTCCTTGGCAAAATTGTCCCCTCAAGTGCATCCAAAGCTGCATTAGGAATTTCCCCTTCAGAAACCTGAGAAAATAGCAAAGCTTGTTGAGTTGCCAGAATGTGCTCTGGAACATTAAATCTTTTTAAATCTGTTATTGTAAATGTTTTTGAAAATCAATTGCTAATCAATTAGCATAACTGAGTTGAAGTCAGAGCATTTGCAGTCAGCCTGCATCTTAGCTTGAACCTTTCTGATTGTTTCCATTTGCCAAAGGGCTGGAGTTCCCAGAAGCTTTTCTGGTGGATTGGATTGATTTAGTTCAGTTTTTTCCCACCAGTTGCATTGGTCATGCTGTAAAAGGTTCTCCCTTTTTCCTACCAGCCTCACATTCCTTGAAGAATGTTATCCAGGAGTATCTTTACGCATAATGAACTCAGGCCCCTTTCAATTTTGGTAGGAGCACAGACAAAACTCAGTTTCTGGAGATATATGGCCAGGGATGGCCTGTTCCGCTCTCCACCCAGCCGACCTCAGCCCTCCAGGCACACCAGCATGCTCTGTCTGCAAATCTGATGGCTCTGGAAGGAGGAGGAGCCCTGGAAATGTACCTGCAGCCCCACGGTGGGTCCTCCATTGCAGCAGGTGCCTGTCTGGGCCACCTCCATGCAGGAAGGACCAGGGAGTGCCAGAGCTCCATCTGCTCCTGCCTTTGCAGAAACCAGACCCTGTGTGTTCACTTCTTGCCACTGGAGGAGCTGGAGCTGCCTCCATCAGCCTCAGAACTGGCAAAGCAACCAGCGAGACCCAGGAAGCAGCTGTAAGCCTGACAGCCACAAGTAACAACTGCAAAATAAAGCCAACTGTGAAATTCAACTCTTCCCTGTTCTGAGGAGGTATTACTATGGCTGAGCATGCATTACTGAGCACAAGTTAATGCAGGCATAGGGACAATGTTGGAGAGAGGGGTGGTGTACCTGTCCAGGTGTGCAGGCTGCCTTCTGAGCAGGACACCAGGCCAGGCTGAGGCAATCCCAGATTGTGCTGCCACCAGAAAGGACAGACCTTCCTGTTTCTGTTCGTCCTTCGCTCACAGACATCATCTGGCTTAAAATGAACTCTCTAAAGTGGTGATTAGACTTTGGGAACAAGATCTCCGACCCTGATCACATAAACGGATGACCTGAGCAGACAAGCAGGTTCAGCCAGTAGGAAGGAGGTAACTTCAGACTCCCTCCCCACACTGGTGCAAGGGAGATGCACCACTGGCCCATGGTCAGAGGGCAGGCCATCATCCACGTATTTCAGAAACTTTGGCTCCCCTGTACATTTCATGCCAGTTTTGCAGATGGTTGTGGTCACCCCAAGCCAAAACCTCACCTCTCTGACCCTATGTGTCATAAAGCACATATCCTGAGATAAACCATCTCTATGCTGCAATAGCACCTACATAAAGGCAGGCACAAGTGCTTCCTGCCACCTTGTGTGCACCTGTAGCACATGAACACATCCCTGTTAGCATTCCTGCTGTGGCACATCAGCAGTGCAGGCACATTAGGAGCAGCAGGATCAACCTCTCAGTGTGGTTTGGGGCTCACATCCCCAGAGCAGCAGGGCTGAGGGCACAGAGCTACAGCCCCTGTGCCCAGAGAGGCAGGAGCAGAGAGCACCTCTGGGTCTGTCACACAGCTTTCCCCTCAGAGCAGCACGTTGCAGAGTCCTGCTGTGGCCGTGGCCGTGGAGAGAGGCCCGGCAGAGCGACTGCAGCAGGAGGAGGGACCCACTGCCCTGCACACCTGTGCCAGCCACCGCCCTGGTGCTCGGGCATTCCTTGAGCCACAGGCAGTAATGCAGTTTGCTTACAGCAGATCTTAAAGGAGGGATAGTGCTTCCTTTTCTTCATAACTGTGTCTTATGTCACAGGATAAAACATTTCCCTTCACCTTGTCAAGGGAGTGGTGCAGCCCAGGCAGTGTGACCCTGCACAGTGCAACCCTGCACCATGCCCTGGCTGGGCGCAGCAGCCCCAGGACACATTCCTTCCCACCAGCAGCAAGGTCCTCAGTGCTGCACAAGCACAGCCACCCTGCCCCAAGCTCCTGAGCCAGGTAACCCAGACATTGCACTTTCATAAAAGGGGCTCGACTGAACACCCACCACACATTTCCCTGTGAGAAGCAGGTGGGTGCACAGCTCTGAGTGCACATTCCACCCCCCCTTGGCATGTCAGGTGAGCTCTGTCAGGACAATCTTAAAAGAAATGAAGTCATGCTCAGGTTGGTATAAAGAACAGGATTTATTCCAAACACCTTTGGGTACAGACCAAGCAACTTGACTAAAGACAGGACCACAGCAATCATTCAGGGCACCAGAGTTGCCTAGTACAGGATAGGGTATTTGGATTTGGGATAGGGAATCTGGTATCCTGCTACCAAGCCTGTGATCCATGCAGTGTCTTTGCTCCTTGTACCACAAAATTCCCTAATTGCCATACCTCCTTTCGTTAGTCTGGAGTCTGTCTGGATTAGCATGGACAAACAGAACACTCCCAAACCGGTGCATGATGCAGAGCACAAGGCTGGGTGGGACTGGGACCCAGCAGCAGGCCTGGCACAGGGGGCTGATGTGGCCAGGCAGGATGGATTGAGGGGAAGGGGGGAGCTGCAAAAGCACAGACTGCACTGGCAGGTGGAACATGTGCACAGAAAGGCACAGCAGGACTGGAACTGCCACCCCTAGTAGAGAACGTCCTCGAAGCCGAGCAGCAGGAACTGGTGCAGGGCGCTGGGCAGATGCAGCTGGGACAGGACCAGCAGCAGCCGGCCCTCCAGGAGGCTCCTGAGCACGCAGCGAGCCAGGTGCTGCAGGGAGCGAGGTCTGTGCCCCAGGGAGAAAAGGGACTGGTAGAAACATGGGTATTTCTACAGAGAGAAAAAAGGAGCAGAGGCATGCACAGCTGAAGATGTCACCCTGGGACCAGAGGTAGAACCAGACATCCACTTGCCTCACTATGGAACATCCTCCCCATCCCCAACAGCCCATCCCTGTGCCTGCAACCCCCCTGGCCAGCCCCAGCTCCACCCAACCCTCCCTGGCAGAACCCACCAGGGCCTGGACACGTGTTCCTCAGCAGCAGCCAGCACTGGGTCCCTTACCTGCACCACCTCTGCTGGAACTGCTGCCAGCCAGTCCTCGGAGACGCGCACGTGGCTGTAGCTGTTCACCAGGGCCTCGATGACACGCGGGCAGCTGTGGCAGCACCGCAGCACCTGGCACGGACAGACAGACGCCTTGAGAGGCCACCTGGAACAGGGGCTGGACAGTGCTCAAGGAATAAAGCAGGGATTGATTAAAAGGCCTTCAAAGGATGCGCCTTGGGCAGTACAAGAGCCTGCCTGAGGCTACGCCCAAGATGGACTCCGAGTCACGGGTTGTCATATTTTTATAAGTTTTGGTCCATTTACATACTGGGGTTAATTGTCCAATTCCAGCTCCAGGTTATGCAGCCCCATCCTCCCAGTTTGCTCTCCTCAATTCACTGTTGTTTGCACTTTTTGGGCCTGAAGCTGGAATGGTATCCTTGGTTCTGGGGCTGGAAAGGGATTGTTTTGTCTGACTAAGCTGTGAAGAGAGCTTGCTAACACTTTATGTAAAGTTCAGAGTTATACACTAACGCAGTACAGAATCTGGAAAATATGAAAGCTAAAACTTAAGGCATCAAGAGCAGGTGATCATCATCATTTGGCAGGATCCTGCAAGTCCCACTCACCTCCTAAAGTACTGCTCAACCAGATGTAGTAAATCTGGTGAACTCCTGTCCTTCCCTCATTGTGACCCAGGAGAGAAAAACCAATGCAGGTATGGAGTACCAGAGCATCCCTCCTTGCAAAGAGGAGGGCTGAGCCATCATTCAACATGCACAGCATGGCTGCCTTCAGCACAACCCACAGCTCCTCCTCAGTCACAGAGACCATTGTGCATGGCTGGGGTGATGATCCCCACCAGCTTCACTGCTGCAAGGAGCTCATAAACACCAACACTGCTTTGAACCAGACTCCTTACCTCACATTGCAGTAGTTAGAGCATGAGCCATTCCAGGGCAGGGACTGGCATTCACTTTGTGATCAGACAGAGCACAGCACACCATGCCTCTTTTGAGGGCCACACCGGGGGCTCAGGGATGCAGGATTGTGCCTCTTTGGCTGCAGAGACATCTGTACCTGTGTCTAGAGCGGTGCTGGACCCATATAAAGGGTGGCACAGAACCGCAGAGGACTTCACAGGTATTTGTACATCATCTCTGGTGTGTCCCACACTGGTGTAGGTGCAGGTGACACACCAGCGCCGTGTACCTAGCAACAGTTCAGCCTTTGGAGAGCACCCCACCCAGGCAAAGCTGCACAGAGGCAGATTTCCCTGGCTCCGGGCTGCCACTCCCCATGGCCCAGGCCAGCAGTAGCTGTCAGAGTCTATTCTGGCTGTACCAGTGATCCTCATTATCTGGCGTTAATAGGAGATTAATTAGTGTTAATTGTTGATTTTCCTGTATTTTCCCAAAGGGGAGAGCAATCTGCTGATCTCCGGGCTGGGTAATTATTGCAGTGCTCAGGAATTAAGACAGGAAATTAACCCTTTGTCTGCGGGTGTTTTGCAGAGACAGCAGGAGCTGGAGGGTGTACCCCTGAGAAGAAACACCTCCAGAGGAAAAGGACCAACAATTTCTAGAGCAAGTAATTATGGAAACTGGGGTGAGTGCTGTCTACACATCTTAGCAGACAAGCACGAGAGTAGTACAGCAAAACACCCCCCAGGAGAAAGCATCAGGGATTCCCATGCCAGTACCGGCAGTTCTCCCGGACAGGGCAGGGCAGCGAACAGGCTGCCTTGGAACAAGCCCGGCTGTGACAAGAGGGCCCAGGGGGCCCTGGTGCTGCTCACAGCCCTCCCCTCCCGCCCAGTCCCCGCACCTTGAGGAGGGAGCCCGGCCAGACGCGCACGGCGCCGTGGTTGAGCAGCGCTCGCACCACGAGCTCCGGGCGGTGCTCCCGCCGGTAGGCAGCCACCTGCAGGATGTTGTGCAGGGCCGTGTTGCCGCCGTAGTTCATGACATTGACATTGGCACCCCGGGCCAGCAGTAGCTCCGCGATCTGAGCGTTGGCATTCTTGCAGGCCAGGTGCAGCGGGTGCTGCCGGTCGCGGTCCTCGGCGTTGACGCTGGCGCCGCTCTCCACCAGCAGCTGGCACACGCGGTAGTAGCGGTCCATGTCCTGGGGCTGGTGCTGCTGGGCACAGGCAGCATTCAGCGGCGTTTGCCCCTCCTTGTTCCTCAGCTCCAGCTGAGCCCCGTGGCGCAGGAGCAGCTGGACGTGCTCTGCCAGGCCGTGCCGCGAGGCCACATGCAGCGCTGTGTCCCGCTCCTCCGTCTGGCTGTTCACACTGGCACCGTGCTGCAGCAGCTGCTGGACACACCTGTGCGGGCCAAGGCGACTTGCTGGCCATTCCTCATCTCCACCTCCCAGCTCCCACAGCTGTACCATCCCAGCTTTTCCCCAGAGTCCGAAAATCCCTGCTCCTCGTGCCCTGGAGCAGTGCTTTTAAGCCGGGATGACTGGTGAGCAGAGATGCTGCCCACCCTGTGCAGCTAACTCTGCACAGACCTCCCAAGTGTTGTCACACCTGTGCCTGCTCACACGCACAGCGGATCTGTGCAGGAACACCCTGAACATTACAGTGAGACCACTGGCTCCTCAGCTGCGCCTGCTAAGGACACGAGCTTGCAGTCACCTGCTGGAGCTCAGGGCTGATCCGGGTGCAGGAGCAGGCACCAGGGCCAGCCCGCTCTGCACCCACCAGCCCTGAGTGAGGAGGGACCCTCCCACACGGGATTAGCCTTGAGCAGGCACCAGGGCCAGCCCGCTCTGCACCCACCAGCCCAGCCTCAGGGGTGAGGAGGCACCCTCCCACACGGGACTAGCCTTGAGGGGCGGGAGGCTGGCTGCTCCCCGGCAGGCAGGACTCACCCGATGGAGTCGGAGCTCTTGCAGAGGTGCAGGGGCCGGTGGCCCTGCTCAGACACGGCCTCGGGGTCGGCCCCGGCGCGGAGCAGCAGCCGCGCGCAGGCCGCGCTGGCGGCCGCGCAGGCCTCGTGCAGGGCCGTCCTGCCGCCCGGGGCCAGGTCCACGGCGGCGCCGCGCAGCAGCAGCAGCCGCAGGCACTCCGTGTAGCCCCGGCCCGCCGTGATGTGCAGCGGCGTGGTCAGCTCCTGCTCGTAGCTCAGCGACCACAGTCCTGCGGGGAAACAGAGCTCAGGCAGCCACGTCCAGCCGCGGTGCACAAACACGTGCCCTTTTCCTTGAGGTACATCCCCTGAGAGACGGGTGTTTCCCCTCAAGGGACATCAAGGCCCTTCCCTTGCTGCACTGGGACTGGCCCCAAGGCAGAGATCCCTGGAAGGCGCTCAGGCCACACAGCCGTGCAGACAGGGAGCTCCAGGGAGCAGCAGAGGCTGCTCTGGGCAGCGTGCCCTTCACCTGTGCCTCAGGGGCGACACGGGGCTGTTCTTCTCAGGGGTGCAGCAGATGGAGGGTCTGGGGCACGAGCAGGGCTGATGGCAGTGAGGTGGCTGGGCTGCACACTGTGTGTGAAGCACCACAAATACAAGGAACCAGGCTGTAGAGAGGTGTCAGAGCCAACTACCACACACACAGGGATTCAAACAAGCCCTGAGCAGGGTGCAGACAACAAGCTACAGCAAAGCTGGACATCTAGGGCCTAGGAGAGAGCAAGGGGCTGATATGTGCCAGCTCTCAAAGATGCTGACCCAGCACAACCCACAGCTGAGCCGGTGCTTTCTGCTGGCTGACAGCCTGCAGATGCTACAGGGAAAATTCTCCTTAAACTGTGCTTCTTACTGCCTACCCAAACTGAGCTGGAGATAACCCAGACTGCATGGTGTGTTCCATACTGCATCCTCTCAGCTCCTTCTTGCAGAGGCAGTACGTCACCTGTGTTTTCCAGGGCCAGGTTCAAACTGCACCGTCTCAAAGGTCTAACTCCTGTTGTGATAGCCATCACAGGCTGTCCTGTTGTGACAGGACCATCTCAAAGGTCTAAACCATGTTGTGTCAGTCTGGCACAACCCGCAGTGGGAGCCCACAGCTCCCAAGCACTCAAGACAATCCCTGTGGGAGGGACCAGGGTTCCTGGATGCACCCTGTGCTCTCAGAAACAGGAACCCCTTTCCACAAGGAACACAGGGGAACCTGACCACATCCCCATGCTCTTGTTCCCGTTCTCACTGCTCTGCAAGCCAAGGAGCACCCGTAACCCAGAACCCCAGCAGCAGTGCCCTGCAGCACACAGCCCAGGCTGAGCCCCACAGCCCAGGCTGAGCCTCACAGCCCAGGCTGAGCCCCACTGCACGCAGCCCAGGCTGAGCCCCACAGCCCAGGCTGAGCCCCAGTGCAGCCATGCCCCACAGCACACAGCCCAGGCTGAGCCCCACAGCCCAGGCTGAGCCCCGCTGCTCCCCATACTCAGCCCGCGGGGGTTGAAGCGGTAATTCTTCCACTCTTCCAGGTCGCTGCTGTCAAACACAGTGCTGGCGCTCAGGTTGTTCTGAGGATCTCCGAGGATCTCGGCTATGGTGCCCTGATCCCCAGCCAGCAGGGCCTGCCAGAACACCTGGGCAGGGCCATGTGCCTGCCGTGTGCGGATGGGCTCCTGGCTCTCGTCTCTTCCGCCTGTGGTGCTGCCCATAGCACCCGAGCAGGCTCTCCCCAGAGAGCAGGACAGGAGCTGCCGTGCACCCAGCCAGGCTCTGAGGCACAGCCCCACCGGCAGCCTTGTTTGGGCCGAGAATCTGCCTGCCTGCCTGCCAGCCCAGGGCGTTCACAGGGAGGGGAGCACATCACACCCCTCTCTGGCTCAGGCTGGGCACAGCTGAAGTCTCAGCTGTTCTATTCCAGGAAACCTTGTGACCAAACGCTGGGGCCAAGAGGCTGATAAATGCTCTCCACTCAGGCAGCAGTACCTCAGCAGTGCCATGCTGGGAAGGGGAGACCTTCAGGGAGGGCAGGAGAGCTTGAAGGGTAGAAATGGGGACGAAACATCACTAAGATGACAGAGATGGAAATGGTTTTCATGCCTATGCAGTGTGTTGCCCAGTGCTGCCCAGACCACAACAGCATGACCCCAGCAGCTCCACACACATCTCCAAGCCTTTGTTCACCTCTTGGCTCCACATATGTCTCCAGCACTGCCACCCATCTACCAGTTGCATCTGAGCCATTGGCACTAGGAAGATTTTAAAATAAGCTACAGGACAGCTAGTTTTAATCAAAGCCAAAGAAATGGTAGAAATAGGTAAAAGGATGGGAAAAGTTGGAGGTAATTATCCTTTAGACCCTCCCCACTTCCTCCTCTTTCTTGATATCCAGCCTTGCACAGAGCCCCTGCACAGCTTTAGTGCTCCCTTTCAGCCCTCAGACACTCCCCTGGCTTGGCTGCTCACTGCAGCGCTGCCACCTGAGCTGGTGCTTTCCTCTGAGCCCACTCGGCTCACACAGCCAGCCTGCCCACCCGGGCCACAGCAGAGCCCGCCCTGCTCACTGGCATCAGCACCGTGCACATACTGGCCACACCATGTGATCCAGAGAACATGTCAAACTGCATGCAAGGCTAGTGGAGTTCAGTCTAATTTTGTGTCATGGAACTACTCAGATCATGCAGCTAAACACCAGTTAAGTGACCCCAACAGACCACCAAGCAACAATTACCGGAAGACCAGAGCCAAGTGTAAGAAAGACAGGGAACTTTACCCTTCTCAGTAATGAAAATAAATGAGCAAGTCCTATGCTGACAGTATCCAGTTTGCTCTGTGTGTGCAAACTTCACCTTGTCTGACTGAAGTGTACCTACAAAAAGGTAAAGAAAGGGAAGCACCTGGCAGATGTTCCCACCTGATGGGACCGTCTATTTACACAAGGATATAAGCAGGTATCCCATGAGAGCCTGAGGTTCCCAGTCACACACCAGTAAGGCAGCAAGTGGTGTAAGTATCAGTGACACCAGACAGTTTACACTTCCTCTGGGCACCTTAAAATGCCAGCAAGGTGATCTGGGAAGGACAAGGTCACTAGAACCTACTGTTAAGGTCACTGAGTTCTGGGAACCTGTCCCTGCCTATCTCAGGTCAGTGAGATACAGAGACAAGCCTCAGGTAGCGTGAAGGTTTGGTTTGTTTTTTGTTATGTATTCTTATCTGACAAACTTGGCAGCACATTTTTGCTCTGTGCTTGAGGAATAATCTTGTTTGGTTGAGTTTTTCACGTCTTGAAACTTTGTTGGTTAGAGAAATTTCTGCATGAGGTTGTTTCACGTTGTTCCATTTTCTCTGGGGCACAAACTTTTACCAGCAGAGAGCCTGGCTGCTCCAGTACCTGCCAGCCTGGCACAAGACAGGAGTTACCACACTCAGTCCGTATTTTACTGACAAATTATCTCACACAAAAGTGAGTGTGATTTCAGTGATTTCATTTCTAAATAGATTGTAACAATTCAAAACCCGGGTCTTACAAATCTTGCAACTCAGTCAATAATCTTCCCCACTCTCCAGTAGCAGCATGTGCACCAGCAAGCCCACGCACCCTGTTTGTCTCTTGCTGCAGTGCATCCCCACAGAATGCCATTGTCTGTCCCAGCACCAGGACATTTGGCCTGCTCTCCTGGGAAAGCAGAGCTCTCATTTCAGCTTTGTCAACAGCTCTTCCATTCTCCTATGGGTGGCTTTTGCCACCAGCCTTCTGTTGAGGAGGCTCTCCACCAGATTTGCCCTAAACCAGGACAAATACAGTTAAAGGCCTTCCCCACTTGACGCTCTTAAATTCTGGAAGTCTGCCTGCACCAGCTCACCAGGTGACAGCAGCAAGAGCAAGGGCACACCCACGCTGCCCAGCACACCTCTGCCTTGGACACACACACCAGCTGCACTGCTTACTGAGGAGCTTACAGACCATACTGATGAGAAGGCAAGTAAAAGGGACCAGAGAGTCTGGAAGCATATATGGTAGCCCCAAGATGTGCCTGGACAAGGTAGAGATGGACAAGTGAGATGTATAGGTGGAAAGAAACACCAAGAATGATCAGCTCCTGCCTCCTGTCACTGAGGAAAGCTTGCTTCCACCATCTTTCTCATAGACTGGATTTCTGCTCCCCTTGTAAAATCTGTGTCACAGAACAGAGCAGCATTCTGGTGCCTCTCCACCCATGCACACTCCCCACTCACAGGTATTTCACATCCGTCCCAGCAATCTCTAACATGACAGTCCTAGGGATGTGCTTCTCCAGCAACTCTTCCAGGGGCCCTATTCTCATTATTTCCCAGTAGATCTGCCTCATGCCACCTTCAGCAAGCCTGCCACTACCTGTTGTACAGCCTTGGAGACTTCCTTCCTCACACTAAAGCTGTTCTTCTCAAGTCCTTCTTCCACCACTGGGCATTCCTTTCAATATTTTTCTCAGGTGCCTGAGCCCTATCCTTGGACCCCATCCTGGGCATTTTCTATCCCCACCATGTCCCAGTCCCTCCTACCCACCACGTTTGCTGCTGGTCCAGCGCAGCACATCGCCCCTGGTCTCGATGATGAGATTGATGGCTGAGCTCTTGGTGAAGTACTTCTGCACCATGTCCAGGTCTCCAGTGAAGAGCGCATTCTGGACCAGCAGGTCCTGGCACTGCAGTGGCTCCAGGCGGCCGAGCTGGTGCCTCCAGCCATGTGGGCTCAGGCTGAGCTGGCTGTGCTGGGAGCTCACACTGCAGGAATCCTTCCAGGGAGCCGGCTGCAGCCGACGCTGAGGGGCAGGGCGGAGAGGAGAGGTGCAGTCCATCGCAGGTAACTCACCAGAGGAGGCTGAGCCACACAGTGAACGAGCTATTACAGCAAAGGCCCTCTTGCTCAAAGGTTTGTCCTCTGCAGCCTGCTCCTGGGTTCCAGCTCCCCTGCATCTGGCTGGACTCAGGCAGAGGCCTGAATCACCCAGTATAAATAGCCTGGCTTGGCAGCTCCTCATCACCACCTCCCCTTCTTCCAAGAGCTTATTTTCAGCTGCTGGGTGCAATCACCAGCACGGACTAGGCACAGAGAGGGGTGGCAGGTGGCCTGGAATGCTCTTTGTGCTTGCTGGCTCTGCAGAGAGCCCCTGCTCCACACAGTGCTCCCACTGAGAGAGAGGCAGAGCAAGGTGAGGCAACCACGGCAGGGAGGCAGGTGGGAGAGGGGACTTGGGAAAGGCCTGGATCAGACTCGGGCTCAGAAGTCATAGAGTCCCAAGGACAGAGCTCTTCCCCACAGGCAGCTCCACAGGGACCAAAAGAGCCTGACCAGTACCACACACTGCTCTGGAATCAGCCCCTTCCTGGGCAGCAAGGCTGGCTGCCCACAGGGCTGGGCAGGATACAGAAGGGCAGAGGGGGAGCCCTGAGAAAAACACCTTGTGCAACACTGTCACATTGGTTCCAAACTGTAGCCAAGTTCTTCATGGTGTGGCTGGAGGCGCTGGTCAAACAGGGAGGCAGACTTTGCTTGTGTTCCTGTTGGCAGCTGTTTCCAGAGCAGAGCAAAGAGAGCCTTGAAGCTGAAGAGGGTCCATGAACCAGTCCCAGGACTGGGATCATGCCAAACATTCCCATTGCCACAGCACAGCTGCTCTGTGCCAGTGCAGCACGCCCTGGTGCTGGGCTGGGAGCACATTGTTCTCCTGAAGGATGCAGTGGCTGCATGTCCAGCTCCACTCTGGAACCCACACTCAAGCTTCGGTCTCCTCCAGCCAGGTGAGGGCTCAGAGCAGCAGCCCTGACTGGGGGAACTCTGAGCACAGGAAGTCTGGATTCCCTAAGAGATTAGGAAGAGGACAAACTAAGAACTCCTAGTTCCTCTCCAACTGTCTTTACAACTTGTGCTGTTCCTGGAACCAATGCCATCATTTTCACCCAGCTAGGGGCTTGGGACCAGAATCCCAAACAAGCCCCTCTCACTCAGCACTGTTCCCACACCCAAGGCCATCCAGGAAAGGTCCCTGGGAGGAGCTCCCCCACCCATTACCCGTGCTCACACTCAGCATTTCACACTCCTGGGTCTGCACATCCTTGACTGCACCAGCTACCCTGGACATTTTCTCCCATTCCCATGGCTAACAACAAAAAAATCCCTAAAACCACTTCAAACAAACCAATCAACCCAAAACTACATACAAAAAACTCACACAGAAAGGAAAAAACAAAAAAAACACCGAACCCACAAAACACAAGCAGATTCCTTCAGCATGTCCAAGCCCTGCACCCACAGGTGCCAAGAAGGAAAGTCCACAGGGACACTGAGGGCACTGAGGGTCCTCAGCTGCTGGCAGAGAAAAGGGTGCCAGCAGATCCATCCATTTCCAGCAGAGCCATGCATTTCCTAGCCAGAAGAACAGCCAGCTGGGTCACTGAGAAAGAGACAAATGTCAAATGTCAGAATACAACATCTGTAAGTGCATCTGGGGCTTTCATCCTCACCCCGCTAATGTTTGGTCACAAGGCAGCACTGAGAAAAACCACAGTGGAGACCCTGGCTAGGAGAGTCTGAACATGGTCAGGAGGAAGAGGATAAGGACTGAATACTGCCCTGTCCTCCCACAGAGGATTTCCATCCTGCATGGCTTGAGGGTGCCCACACAGCAGTCAGAGAGAAACAGAAAGAGCAGCAAGGCCACTGTCCCAGCCTGCACTAACCAGCACCCACAGAACCACTGCTGCGGCTCCATCAGCTCCCTCACACCAGTCCCTCCAGCTCGTGCATGGACATTCAGGGGCACAGGCTTGTCCTCAGCTTCAGAGCCAGCCCAGGACAGCTGACACAACTCCAACAGTGCCCTGAGCACCCCAGCTGAAAGCCCTGCGGCTTCAGGGTCAGGAACCTGCAGTGACACAAGTCAAGGGCTGGTCAGAAAGCGATCTCAGGTGAAGGCCAGGAGCGCTGAACAAGAGTTCCATCACCAGGCATGGCCCACAGACTCAATTCCCATGGACAGCACCCAGGTGCCGTGACCTGGCTGTGCCTTATCCCTCACCCCAGAGGACACCACGTCTATCTTGTCACATAAATGTCTCCATAGGGCCAAGCACTGCAGCCTTGGTGGGGGAGAGGCATGCAGAGCCTCAGAAGGAGGCTGTGGGGAGGGAGCAGCGTGCGTGGAGACGAGCCTGTAACGAGTTTGTAATATGCATGTGTGGCACGGCCCGCGCAGCGTCATCACAATGGCACAGGCACTTTCCCGCCTCATTGCCTCCCAAATGGATTTTAAATATCATTCCGAGGACACAATTATTTAAAACGCTGAACTAAACACTCACTAATGGGAAAACGGCGTGTGGCCTGCAGCAGCCATTCCTCATGGGGCCACTCTGCCCATGTCATCCTCTCCTCCAGCCCTACACCCGGCATGGGGCCACATGGCAGCTTCCTCCTCCTCTTCCTCAGAGGCCAAATAGGGCACCAGTGGTACCTGTGCTGAGCCCAGGCCAGCCCATTGCTCATGTGAGAGCACACCTGGTGTTCCCATCCCAGTGACCTGCAGCCCCAGAGCAGCTTCCAGGCACCAGGGACACTGTGAGTCACCCCAGGGCTCCAGGTCAGGGTCACCTCACCAGGCAGCAGGTCTTCCTGTCTCTGCCCAGTATGGCATCAGGTAACGCAGGGCTGCACTGGGAGAGGATAAGGATGAGAGCAAGGATGCCTCCTGACCCCCTTTATATGGCCATGGAAGTTGTGGTTTGTGCTTACAACATAAGATTTACCTTTTCACTTAGTCTGAATACCTCCCACACCCCAGGCACAATCCTGAGCAGGGGAGATGAGGAAAGCAGCATTATTGTGGGAATCCTGAGCACACAGAGCATGAAAAGAGAAAAATCCCAAGGAAACAAACTCTTTGTAGCAACCCTTGCTGGGGAGAACACAGGTGGAGACAGCCCCAAGAATGCTCGGTGCCCTTACAGCACTGGCAGCATCAGGGGTGACAGAGCTTCAGGCAACAGTGCGTTGGTGATGGGGGAGTGCCTGCCTGACCTTTGAGCATGCCCCCTCTCCTTTCCTCCATGCAGGGATTCCAAGGCCAGCACAAGCTGCCAGCCCTCAGAGAGAGCAGCCAAACCCAGCCTAAAGAGAAGGGAAGTGACCCAGAGCAGCAGCATCCCCAACACGAGCAGCTGAGCACACAGAGGCTGAGAGTCCATCGCTGGAACCCCGGCTGTACATCAGAGGTTCATCTTTTAACAGCTTTGGCATCACCAGGGCTATCCATCACCAGCTCATTTTCCTCCTGTGCTGTTTGGAGCAGTGTCTGAGAGACACCAGAGCACCACCTGGCAGCACGGCTGCCAAGGGACACTACATGGCAAGGGGAATGCACACAGGTCTGCTCACTGCTGCCAGCCTCCACTGCCCAAAAAGCTCCCTCCCCTCAAACCAAGAGCACATGCTCTTAAGCCACTGCTCTCTCAGAGAACAAAAAACAGAGCACAGGCACTGGAGATATTTTCATGAACACTCATTCAGCACTATAGTGCTCTTTTTGAGAGGTTGAAGAAAGGGACAAAGAAAAAAAAATGTTTCTAGCCCACAGACATGCACAGCTTAGTCAGAACACAGACGTGGGGCCAGGGACATGCAACATGAGAGTGATTTAGTGTTGCAGCACTCAAAACTTGCTGCGAGACCTGCGAGGACACAGGCAGATCTGGACAAAGACAGACCCTCTGGAGCAAGGCAGCCCCAGCACGCTTTGGAAGAGAACCTGCACAGGCTCCAAGTTTTGCTCGTAGTGTAACCTGAGTACTTCTGAGTTGTTCTCACAGTGACTGGTGCTCTGTCACCGGGCAGCAGAGCCTAAAAGCAACTTTGCCCACATCTCATGGGAGCCACAAGCCCGGTGTGAAAGCAGCTGAGCTGAGGCACGGCTCTCAGCAAAGCTCATCAGCTAAACACAGGGTGAGGCCTCAGGAAAAGGCAGCCTGTGTGACACCCTGTGCAGCTCCAGGGGGACTAACTGTGGGGAAACGAGCAGGATTCCTGCACAGCGAGAGAGAAACCCCTCACGTGGGAAATGTGAAAGGACAGTGTGGCTAGGTTCAGCCCTGAACTCCCTCATTGCAGGAGCAACCTCCTCCTCCTTCTGCCCCTCCGTTCCTCTGCACCCCCTGCCGCATCTCCGAGGAATGCAGGGATCTAGTAAGAGGAACGCGAGCTCTATCTCCAGCTCCATCCTTCAGGTCTTTGTTGGGAGTGGGGGGAAGAGGGGGATGTGACACGAAGCAGGATGCAAAAGTGGAGCACTGGAGAACCAAGCACCTACAGCTTTAAATCCTCACTCCCCCGGCGCTCACCCGGTGCTCGATGCTCTATCAGACATCTGCAAGAGACAGCCTCTGACTTCTCATAAACCAGCACCTTACCCACAGAGCCAGCCAGGCACCTGCCGAGCGAGCTGGGCTGCCGGCGGAGGAAGGGGCACGGTCCCCGGGCAGTGCTCCGAGCTGGGCTCAGGCAGTCACAGACACCCGGGCAGTGCTCCGAGCTGGGCTCGGGCAGCCAGAGGGACCCGGGCAGTGCTCCGAGCTGGGCTCAGGCAGTCACAGACACCCGGGCAGTGCTCCGAGCTGGGCTCGGGCAGCCAGAGGGACCCGGGCAGTGCTCCGAGCTGGGCTCGGGCAGTCACAGACACCTGGGCAGTGCTCCGAGCTGGGCTCGGGCAGCCAGAGGGACCCGGGCAGTGCTCCGAGCTGGGCTCAGGCAGTCACAGACACCTGGGCAGGGCTCCGAGCTGGGCTCGGGCAGCCAGAGGGACCCGGGCATCGCTCCGAGCTGGGCTCGGGCAGTCACAGACACCCGGGCAGGGCTCCGATTCGAGCCCAGGCAGAGGGACCCGGGCAGGGCTCCGATCCCAGCTCAGGCAGAGGGACCCGGGCAGTGCTCCGAGCTGGGCTCGGGCAGCCAGAGGGACCCGGGCAGGGCTCCGATCCCAGCTCCCGCTCACTCGGCAGGGATGGATCCCAGCTCAGGCAGGCAGAGGGACCCATCTCCAGGGCAGCAGCAGAACTGCAGCTCCGGGCTCCTCAGCGCTGCCCATCCCTCAGAGCGCGGCTGAGAAGCTGCTGCAAAGGGAAGTAAGCTGTAGTGAATGCCTCAAAAGTAAGGAATGTTTCTCCGTTGCCTCCTCAAAGATAAAGGTTTGCAAGTTAAAGTTTTGAACTGCCTCCAACAACGAACAGAAACTGGTTTATTTTAGAAAATGAGGCACCCCCTTTTCTGGTCATTAAAAGAGCTTGTAGGTGATACATGAGTATCAAGTATCACCTACAAGCTCTAGCAAGTAATAGACTTTTGATACATCAGGCAAACTTGGCCAGATGCTAAGGAGCAGCCAAGGACATTTTGGCAAGCGAAGATGAGGATCTCGACACGCCTGCCGTTGATAGGAGGTGGCTGTGACCTTGCCACGTTCAACATCCTCTGTAAGCAAGTACCTTACCTGCCACAGGGGCTGCAAAATCTACAAAACGACAAAGTCTTTGCTGTCCTGGCTGCTCGTACGAGGCTTTTCGTGCCTCACTCTGCTGGCCTGGCGCTGCTCCCTCTCTGGCTTGCTTGCCAGCTCTCAGAAGGAACCCACCAGGCAAAGACCCATCACACCAACACCGATCTCCCCTGTTGCACTCTATAAGCCAGCTCTGGACCTGTGGTGGTGGTCACCCCTTTCCTGTGCTTTTCAAAATTATTCTTGGGATTTCCTTCTTTTTTTCTTTGCTTTTCTCTTTTATGAAGAAAAAAAAAAAAGTTGAATTATTGCTTTGTTTTCCAACATGTAACCTCATTCATGTTTTGATCTCACTTTCAGGTATGTTTAGAATCCAGTTCCTTTCCACAATTATGGATCAAGGCAACACTTGCCTGTCCTCACCTTAGGCCTCCCACTCTTGGGCTGGACTCTCGCAGGCCTGCCTCCAAGCCATGCATGCAGCTGAGCATCCCCACAGCTCTCTGCCCCTGGTGCCAGCACGCAGCCTCTCCCCCAGCACAGCCACCACCAGGGCTGGAGGGAGGAGAACAGATCCCTCTCCAGTGCTGTCCTGCAGCCAAAAGGAAGCAGAGTCCCCAGCAGAGCCCTTGGCTCTCTCCCAGCCAGCCCCACTCCACAGCAGCAGGGTCAGAGCTGCAGGGAGATGCTCGGTGCTGCTGCTGCCTCCTGTGCGTTCCCCAGAAGCATCACACACACCCAGGCTGGCCCCCACCAGAGATCAGCATCTGTCACAGCTCATGAGACCCAGCAGCACCTCACAGGCTGGGGAAACCCAGGATTGCCCCATTTGCTGTCACCTTGACACTTCACACAGCTCTGGTCCCTCCTGGTACTCCCACCCTGACAGTGGCTGTGAAGATAGGACATCAGAACCAGGCATCCAGTCCCACCCTGGAGCTGACAAAGGGCACTGCAGCAGGTTGTCCAGAGAAGTTATGGATGCCCAAGCCTCCAAAGCCAGGCTGGACAGGGCTTGGAGCAACCTGGTCTAGCAGAAGGCGTCCCTGCCTGTGGCAGGGAGGGGGACCTGGAGGGGCTTTAAGGGCCCTTTCAACTGAAACTATTCTGTGATTCCCCACCCAGAACATGGAGCACGTGTTTTCTTCACTGCAGCACAGACCCTGAGGCAGCAGCTCCATGCAGAAATCCCCACACACCCCAGGAAGGTGCTGTGCTTACAGGGCAGCCAAGCAGCCACCACAGGGCTATGGCTCTGGACACAGCACTCAGCCCTGTGGGCTCCACGTGGACAGACAGAAGAGCGCCCATGCTCCATTCAGGGCCCTGCATCCCTCCTGTGAGAAGCACTTGGGGCTCAAGGAAAGGCAGAGAGGGTCAGTCACGATATGATGGTCCAAGGCAGAACACAGGACACCCAGCCCTAGCTCAGTTTAGAGCCCTGCAAGATAAAGCTCTCTTTAAAGGCACTGGAAGCAAGTAGAGATGATGGCCACATGTCTAGAAAGAAAAGTGTGGTTTTTTTCCAGTCAGTGAAGCTCATTTTGCTTCAGTCCTGCCTATGCCAGAAAAGGAGAAAGTTTTCCCCAAAAGGAAAAAAAAAAAAAACAACAAAAGAACCCACAAAACCAGCAAAACTCAAACTAAACAACAGCAATAACAAAAACAATACACAAAAACAGCTAACAAGGAAAAATTCTCATTTGCACAAACCACCAGGAAAAAAACAAAACAACCCAACCAAAGGACAACAGCTTTGAAAATAGCTTATAAACATTAGAAGAACCCTTTACACAGTGCTAATTTGATCCTATTGACCCAGAGAGATTTAGCATCTACTCTGACCAGTATAAACTGATAACTTGGGCACAAAGACCCACCACAGTTAGGAAGCAGTTGAAGAACAGCAGGACAGTCAAAGGCAGCAGAGGTTTTTAGCAGTCAGGAATCTGAAAGCCATAGTAAGGGGTTTGGAGAACTGCAGAGAACCCACTATGCTTCCCACAACGACCCCAGCTTTGCCCAGGCACACCCTGTGGTCCCTGCTCCTGGCTGCACATGGTTGTTGACAAACAGCAGCTGCTCTTCCAACCCTCCCAAGCAATCCCCACGGCCACAGTTTAAAGCGTCTCACAATTTGTGATGCCAAGATTAAAGCCACGCCCCGTATTTCCATGCATTTTTTATTTGCAGGCAGACCGCACGGGGTTCCGCTTTCTCAGCTGAGAAAGAGCCGAGGCCTTTCCGGCAGGAGGAGGCGGCGCGCCCGGGTCACTCGCCGCCGGTGTACTTGGCCACGGCCTTGGTGCCCTCGGACACGGCGTGCCGGGCCAGCTCCCCGGGCAGCAGCAGCCGCGCCGCCGCCTGCACCTCGCGGCTGCCGAGGGTGGCGCGGCGCCCGTACTGCGCCAGGCGCGCCGCCTCCGCCGCCAGCCGCTCCAGCATGTCGCTCACGAACGAGTTCATGATGCTCATGGCCTTGGACGAGATGCCGAGGTCGGGGTGCACCTGTGGGACACAAACCGCGGCTCAGGGTCCCCCCCAGCACCTGCAGGGAGCGGCAGCTCCGTCCCCTTCGCTCCGACTCCGAAGGCACCCGCAGCTGCCGCCCCGAGGGTTTCAAACCGTGGGCCGCTTCAAACTCAGGACAGGCTCCCATAGTGCTGTAGGAGCTTGGGGATTGCACTGGCAGGAGCCTCCTCACAATCCCCGTGAAAAACATGGCTGTGAGGGATGGAAATACTCCCACCTCAACTCCTGTCTACAGGCTCATGCTGACAACTGTGGCCTGGAAAATTCATGGCCACTTCAAAAATGCTCTCATCTCCCCATCAAGAATCACCAGACATCTACTCACAGGGCCAGAAGCAGCTACTTCTACAGTACTGACTTTCATGAAATTACTTCTTCAGGCAGAGCTAAGCACCAGAGCTCATTCCCTCTAGGAAAAAATTTCTGCTCTGGATGCATCTCTACTACCCCTAGAACCCACCCCCTCAACTTCTAAGCTTCAGCTGGGCCTCTCCTGTACCTGCAATCACAGTGTTTTTTTC
This sequence comes from Melozone crissalis, assembly GCF_028551555.1. Lineage (NCBI taxonomy): Eukaryota > Metazoa > Chordata > Aves > Passeriformes > Passerellidae > Melozone > Melozone crissalis. The sequence goes on along the minus strand of NW_026535794.1, from coordinate 176,513 downwards.
TTTCCCCATCTCTCTAGAAACTCAGATTTTTCTTTTCCACTCTCTTTATGTTGCTGACATACAACAGGCAGCAGTTACCTTACGTACAAGGTAATTTCTAGCAGGAAGAAACATTTACTCACCTGCTTCAGTACTTTGTAAATGTAGACTGAAAATGCTTCCTTTCTCTTTGGCTTCCTCTTAGATCTTTTTTCCCCAGAGGCAGCAGCACGACCACGTTTCTTCAAAGGTTCTGGGCTCATCTTAATCCCCAACAGAACAGCCAGCAAGTGCTGTGGGGCTGGTTATATAGCACAGGACTTACCCTGCCTCAGTTGCAGCCCCCAAGAAGCAGGACAAGTACACACCTGCGGCTGATGATTCCACTTTGCACTAAACGAAAAGCAGCTGGCCTGAGAGGAGCTTGGAAGTGACAGATTCAGCTAAACTTTCAGACCTGAGAAGTTTGAGTGTAACCGGGGCAAAGAGGGGCAAGAGCAGAAGCATCTGATTTACAGGGGACAGCATTACCAGAGAAGAGCCATTCCCAGGTCCAAAAGGAGCTTGGTGAAAGGAGGGATCTTGCTTTGGTGCAAGACTGTGAATTGGAATAGTCAAGGTACTCCAGAATCAAATGGAATCACATCTGTTCTATGGAACAGGTAATGCCATCAGGGGAAACGCAGTAACTGCAGGGAGCATAGGTCCAGAGATGAAAGGATGGCACTGTAAACATCCTGCCAGCCCAATTTCCCCTGCTACCTAGCCTGCTCTTGGGATCCCACCTGCTGCACACAACAGGCAATGTCAGGAGCAGGGCAGTGGAGGGCTGACACCCCAGGTGTGGATTGATCTGTCTTGGAAACCAATGATTACACTACTGAGGGTAAATGTGACACAGGATTTAGGCATAGCCAGGAAAAACGTGCAGCAGCATAGCAGGGACATGAACAAAACAGAGTTTTCTGTACGTTGGAGAGAAAAGGAAGCCTTTCAGCAGACATCACTGCAGCATTTCATAAAGGGGTGATACCAGTATGCTTGTGTGGTGGGGGAACACACCTTGTTTGGTGGGAGTCTCTGTGCTGGCAGGTGGAATCTCCTGCTTAGGTACACACATCACACTGGCACAGCCTGAGCAAACCACATCTGCCAAAGAGTGAGCCTGAGGGCCTACTCATCAGTCAGTGCTTCTGCTGCTGCTTGCACAGCCCACAGTGTTCCACTGAATCCCTTTATTCCCAGCCTGTCCTCGTGGGGAGGCACCTGATCACCCTCCCCTGGTGCCAGTGACTGTCACAGTGACAAGGGGGGCAGTGCCACAGCGAGGTTCTTGCTCCCAGACACTGAAACCTTAGCGATCAGGCAGTGCAGGCTGCAATGGTCGTGTCAGTGCATCTGTGAAGGAGAATGGGCTTGTGGAGATCTGGGATCCTCTTGAAACAGGAGTGACTAGTACTGGCAGTGAGGAGCAGGGGACATCACCACCTGTGCTTCCTAAGGGACCCTGTGTTGTCAGGAGCAGTACAGGGCCCACCCTGGGAGGGACATTCCACCACTCCTTGCAATGGGAGCTGTGTTTCCTTGGCCACAGCACACGGGGAGGACTCCTGTGCTGAAGGAGCTGGGGGCTGTTGTATCCCTCCCCAGCTACCACCTGTCTGTGACACACAGCCTTACACAGTGATAAACACACAGCTGTCTTTTCTGAAAAAAACCCATTTAGCTGGAAGGAGCCCCTGGGTGGAGGAACAGCACCTGGTCACTCAGCATTAGGCACAGAATGTCTTCACACACCAAGGGTGGAGGTGGTCCACAGAGCAGTACAGTCAGCCTTGGACCCTCAGGTTTGGGAATTACCCTCTGCTTCCCTGGACTGCATGGGCTAGAGGCTGTACAGGCTGCTGTGCTGGTTTGTGGGGTATGGATCCACCTGCAGCACACACACAAGGGAACCCCACAAGCCTGCACCTGCCCCCTCTGGCTGTGCTAGAGCCAACCTTGCTTGTGGACAAGAGGCAAGTGTGATTGTGCAGGCACTGGGTCATTTTAAGAAACGACCATCCTAGCACCTGAGCAACTCTTGTAATTTATCAACAGTTTTGCTTTTCTGTAAAACCAGAAAACTCTCAGCTGAAACAGCCTGAAGAGGCACTGCCTCAGCTTGTTGCTATCTCTGAGATCAGCGCTCCAGGACATGTGTCACCCACAGCTGCTCCAGCACAGCCCAACACACTGTCACCACACAACAAACCGAGGTTAAACCAAGGCTGCTAAAGCACATTTATGGATTCTATTTCACAAGTCCTGCCCTACTGTCACCCCTAGTGCAGCTACAGCTGCTTTTGCTTCAAACATGTATCTGTGGCCCTTGTTTATACATCAGAGACGTGTCTGCATCTGGGAAGTTCCTCCTCTTTGCAGCAGCAGAGAGGTGACAGTGCTCTTCCTGGCTCCATGAGCTACAACAACGCTCCAGCTACTGCCCCTGTCATCCCAGCATCCCCCAGCCATTCTCAGGATTTACCATTCCCAAAGAACTCAGTGTAAGATTGTATTTTCCATTTATTACTACAGATCTGAAATGTACTGAAATGTATTGTTGCCAAATCTTTGGTAAGAAAAAGAAGTTCAGGACAAATAGCTCTAGCTTCAGTGAGGACTCTGACCTCACCATTCTCAGAGCTACTTCACAACCATTTCCAACTCACCAGCACCTCCTACAACCTAGAGAGGAGCACAAACAGACCTGTATTAATCTATTATTGTTAAACTTTGTGGCCCATTAGTCTTTTGAGTAATCACTTCTGTGAGTTTTCACACCCTCACTCTACCTGATAACTTCCAAGTCCTCCACTGTGAGATATTAATCCAGGTGACATTTACTACCATCTAGACTTTTCTGCAGAACTAACTTGGAAGCGCTTATACTAACTGGCATTATTTTCCCAGAAAACATATTATTTTTCTCCTCTCAGGTCATTGCTAGAACCAGTAAAAACCTGAAGGGTCCTTTTTGATCTACTAGAAGCAGCTCACATTTGTCCTATGGATGACACTCAGTGCTTCCACAGCAGCAGTCACAACTTGGATGGGCCCTTTGGGAAAGAAAATTAAGGAAAGACTTCTTATAAGTCAAAGTCAGTCAGTTGGCACCAAAGAATGCTCTGCATGGGAGCACAACTCCTTCATTTGTCCTGTCCTTCCATTCACCCAGGCACTGGTGCTGCCACATGGGCTGCTGGGCTACACGAGCCTCTCCTGGGACCAGGGCTGTCACTCTCATGGCTCAGAAGTAATTCAAATGATGACCCATGATCAAAAAACCTTTCTCTTTAGTACTTTTTATTCTAGTACTAAATTAAAAATGTGTTTTATTCAAGCTTCTGTGGCTCAGGGTGAGATTTGAACACCAACTTTTCCAAAAATCTGTTACTGACACCAAAAATAACAATTAAACTTCAGCTGATTAGTCTTTAGTTAAACCTGCAAGGAACAAGGAACTAGTTCAGAGTCCAAAATCCCTACATTATTTAGTCTTATTATTAGACACTTCAAGGTGAAGCAAAACGCCACACCTGAGCCAGTGTGTTTGTAAGAGCACAGGCTGGTGGTTCCACAGATCTATGTTCTGCCTCTAACAATGATCTGTGGAACACTTTCGGGTTGTGTCTGTCACTGTCTGTGACAGAGGCATCCGTGGCCTGTTCAGGGACTCGCTGGAAATGCAGTGTTCAGTGTGAGAACCCTGTTCAGTGCCTGCACAGCTCAGGACTCCCCACCCACATCTCTCAGGTTCTGGCCGCAGCCTTGGTTCCACTGAGGAACTGAGCACTTTGCAGGCAGAGCTGCTCTCACTCAAAGCTCAGGACTTGCTCACTCACCCCAGCACAACCCAACTACCATGGCTCACAAAACAAGACAAGACTGTTTTTCTCTCTTTATTGACTGATGGATTCTCAGGCAGATCTGTTAATTACACTGTTAAATAATAGTTAAAAACAAACCAAGGCCAGAGGAGTTTGAAGTGAAGTATCTAAACTGAAGCAGAAATTGGGAAGGAAAAGGCAGGAGAAGCTGGGCTGGGGTCTCCACTTGTGTATCACTGCAGCTCAGACACCCCAATGGCCACTGTTGTGACCCCAAGCCAACAGATTCCAAGGCCTGGCTCAGATGGGACGTTGTCTAGGTAAGGAAACAGTTGCCCAAATGTAGCCAGATCAGAAGAGAACAGCTCTGTCCAGACACAGAGGTGCAAGGCAAGTCGAGGGGAAGCAGTATTGCAGCAATCCTAGAACGCAGCCAGAGGGAGCAGCAGCTGTGCCCCGCCGTGGCCAGGCCTGGGGCTCCTCAGCTCACACGTTGTGGGTCCGTTTGGTGAGCTGCGGGTCCTCATCCACCAGCTTCGACTTGAGATGCTCCTTGTAGGCAAGGATGTCCCCTTGCCACTTGGTGATTGTCTGCTTCTCACAGACCCAGATCTCCTGTGCCACCTGAGAGACAACACACCACGACGAGGAGAGAGGTTTGCAGTACAAATTTTTATAATCTTACCAAAAGTATAAAGTTAACTAAAAACTACTCTCTGAAGTCTTGCAAGAAAAGTTTGATAACTTTCACATTTAGACTATCAAAGAAAAGTATCTACAGGGAAATATTTTCCCTGGTGTTTTCTGCACCAGAAATACAGGCCCCTCTGTATTTCTGGTTTTGTTCATGGACTAAGATGAAAAGCCTTTCTTGCTAAATTGGTAATTGAAACAAAGTAGTTCTTGACCTGAACTACTTGGATCTACCACAGTGAAAAATAAAATAATATCTGAACTTGCAGCCAAAGCTATAGCGGATCGATCAGCACTTCACATTTGTGGTGGTTTTTATTTTATTTTAAGTACCTAAAGTTTTCCTGGGCTAGCTCAGCAATTGTTTAACATAGCAGTAAGGGAATTGCGATTTCTTTTTCACTCACCCATCTTTTTGGAATGAGTAAGAGCCAGCCAGTTGAAAACACCTTGTTTTCATGACTAAAATGTTAGAAAGGTGCTCTGACAAAACTCACAACTGTCCTTACCTGTTGGATGAGTCTGAAGTCATGGCTGACAAGCATCATTCCTCCCTCGAACTCATTGATAGCATCTGCCAGTGCATCTATGGTTTCTATGTCCAGGTGGTTGGTGGGCTCGTCCAGGAAGAGCATGTGAGGGTTCTGCCAGGCCAGCCAGGCAAAGCACACACGGCACTTCTGCCCATCAGAGAGGTTCCTGATGGGGCTCACCTGCCCAACACACACATGGCTTGCAGCTCTGCAGGGACCTGACAGCTTGCCACCCTGCCCCAAACCACCTGGGTCTCATCTTGGGCTCCCAGCAGCTCCACAACACAAGAGTCAGCCTTACATCTGCATCGACCTCAGTTAGCCTTACACCCACACCAGCCCCAGTTAGCCTTATACCCACACCAGCCTCAGCCTTACACCCACACCAGCCCCAGTTAGCCTTATACCCACACCAGCCCCAGTTAGCCTTATAGCTACACCAACCTCAGCCTCACATCTGCATAAACCTGTTAGCCTTATACCCACACCAGCCTCAGTTAGCCCTATACCCACACCAACCTCAGTTAGCCTTATACCCACACCAACCTCAGTTAGCCTTATACCCACACCAGCCCCAGTTAGCCTTATACCCACATCAGCCTCAGTTAGCCTTATAGCTACACCAACCTTCTCCCACCCTGGGAAAAAGGGAATTCCAGGGGTTTCTGAAGGACTGTACACAGCAAGACCCAGCTTGTGCCAAAGGTGTGTAAGGACAGTTAATTGGTATGACTGGTATTCACCGACACAACAATCAAACTACTCTCAACTTTTGCAGTGATAAATGGGCAAAACCAATGTAAAAATCAATGCTGAGCTGCAGCAGTGTGGACAACTGTCACACACAGGACGTATCATGTACAGGAGCGTGTCATGCTGGGCCTTGGAGCACCATGGGTGATCCCACCCTCTTGCCTGAGCCAAGTGGACCCTACAAACATCTGAGAATCTTCTAGATTCTCTTCTGCCTGGCATTCATCTCGGAAATAAGAGAAGCAAAATAGTTCAAATTATAATTAAACATGCTCAGGTCTAGCAATATACCAGAACTTGCTTTCTTTTCACCTGGAGTGTGAGGGAGTCACCCCTTCCAACCCACACACTGCTGTGATCCAAAGAAAGTTTCCATAAGCTGTGAGTTAATTTTTTCTGTAATTTCAAAGGCAGAGATGGAAAAAGCATTTTGATGCTGTGGTGTGGCATGCTGCATGCTGAATCACACTGTCAGGTATCAGTAAAGTAACAGAAAACACAAAACCTCTGCTCCCCTAATGAACAAAAAGCAAACCTCAACAGCTAATACTCACCTGCTGCTTCCCTGTCAAACCATATCTGCCAATGATTTTCCTCATCTCCTCCTTCTCCTTGATCTCTGGGTAGCATTTCAGCATGTACTCCAATGGTGAGAGGTCCAAGTCCAACTGCTCTTGCAAGTGCTGACAGAAAGGAAAAGTCAGCTTCAGGCTGTGCAGGCCAACCACTCCATGGCCCTAAGCACTCCCCCCTTGCACCCCTCTGGTACCAGGGGAGCAGCTGAACGCATGAGCCAATAATCCCACCCACAAACAGCCTCTGTGCCCAACTACTAGGGAATAATTTAATAACTGCCATTTGAGGAACAGGAGTCTGCTCCAGAACAGGAGGCTTGTTCACCACCAAACACAAGGCACCAGCTCTGCTGCAGCAGGTGGGAGACTGAACAGGAAGGACCACAGCCAGGCTCCCTGCAGGGTGAGAACGCGAGCTGGAGCCCATTCCATGGAACAGCTCCTTCCCCCATCTCCAGACACAGAAAGGCAGCACTGAGAGAGGCCTTAGAAGCAGAACTGGAGGGACAAGGTTCCTCATTCCTGACAGCTTTTTCCTCAGGATTCCCTGTCCCCTGGGGCTGCTGTAGGGAGTACCTGGTGGTATCTACCGATCTTCACATGCGAGTGCTTGCGAATCATCCCATCTGTGGGCAGCAGCTAGAAGGGGAAGATAAAATCATTTCAGCAGGAAAGCCCTCCTCTTGTAGTATGCCAGAAATACAGAATCCAGCCCTCGCCAGTCTGGCACAGGGGAGACAGTCTGAACAGGTAATATGAGAGAAAAAGCTCTATGTTTCACAAGACCACAGGACTTCTAAGGCCTGACCAGGGTGTTCTGGAAAAAAAGCGCACTTTGCTGAAGACTCTTCCAAAAGCAAAGGCCCAGAGCAGGGTAGACAATGCACAGAGCAAACCTCTCCTGTGAGCAGCTTCAGCAGTGTTGACTTTCCAGCTCCATTGGGTCCAACAAGAGCTACACGAGTATCCAGGTCAATCCCAAACTCCAGGTTATTATAGATCCACGGCTGCGAACCACAAAAACCACAAAACATTTTCAGTACTCTCCAGAACCTCCCCGCTGCACCTGTAATGCTCTGTCCCCAGCAGGCCCAGCATTAGCACTGCCAAGAACTTTGCTCCACTAGCCATATACTGCAGCCCCCTCAGGAAGCTCAGCCAAAAGTCTCCCACTCCCAAAGAAGCAGGAATACAAGTGATCTCTGTATGCATAGTCCCATACTCACCCCATCCTTGGTGTATCTGAAGCTGACATTCTGCACCATGATGACGGGAGGGGGAATTTTCCCACAGGGTGGAAAGTAGAATGACAAAGTCTGTTAACACAGAATATCCACCTGTGAGACACCCAGATCATGGGACAGCCCACTCATTCCAGTATAACCATGCCTCACTACCAACATCAGCTGTAGACCAAGGCACCAGATTGTGCCTTTTTATAAGCCCTTCTTGCAACTCACTCAGATTTATTCTGATGAGTTGCCTGCAAGCTCATCTGCTGGCCAATAAACCCCTATTTCTTTTCCTTTGAAACAAATGTGGGTCTGCATTCTCAACACAAGTAAAAGGTGCACTGAGCATCCTCTCCTATCTCCTATGAGCCCTAGGCATTCCTTTCTGATTTTTGCAAAACAGCCTTATTAATAAGACAACTCCACTTCCCCCCCACTAGAAAACTCCTCCTTCTCATTGTTCAGCATTACTCCATGCTGAGTACAGGCATACTTGGCATCAAGGAGGGGTATCTTGTTCTTGCTACCAGCTCTGTCAGCCCTTCCCGCTGTCTGCTGAAGACCCTTCTCCTCCTGTAGTCCATGTTTCAAATACAGATCTCTAGATGCAATTCCACATCTGATCTTACCTTATCATTCACAACTCTCTCTGTCAAGCCAGAAGCCATCATTTTTTGAAGGGTCTTCTCCTTGCTCTGAGCTTGCCTGGCCAGCTTTGCGCTACCATGGCCAAACCGTGCAATGTAATTCTGCAAAGAGTCAGCCAAAAGGCACAGTGATAAGGCTGATGAGGGGCAGGAATGCCCACTGAAAGGGTAGGAGGGTGCTTGTGCAGATAGGCAGGTACCTTCATATGAGCGATCTGGTCTTGCTCCCAATGGAATCGCTTCATTTGATTTTCCTCTAGCTCTAAGCGGGTCTTTACATACTGATCATAATTTCCCTGGAAAGAGAGCATGGCACATCAGGTGTGTCCAGAGAACAGCCCCTGTTCCTGCTCTGGTTACGCAGGGCTCTGTTCACTCACCGTGTAGTACTTGAGTTTGCGGTTGTGCATGTGGATGATGTTGGTGCAGACGCCATTCAGGAAGTCCTGGGAGTGGGATATCAGCACAAGAATCCGCTTGAACCTGTGGCACCACGTAAGTTATTACAGACTCAGTTAGGAAAAGAAATCCCATTTGTTAGCCCTGATGGTGACCAAGGCATTATATGCATGCTCTGGTAAATAGCAGTGAAGCAGCTACAACCAATTGCAGTGAGTAAATCCTGGCAACAGTTCTCACTGTAGTAAAACACCCCGAACCATTACATAGTCTTTGCCTGTTACCACAAGAAGTCCAGAGTTGATTGCCTTTGAGGCAAGTGACTTGTGTCACTGCTGCAGCTGCCTCCACTGGCATCACGTTTCTAAGAGGTTTCAACCCTGGCTGCTTACTGTCCCCTAAGTACAGACTCCCATCCACATGCACACTGCAGCTGGCTCTGCTCCAAATCCGTACAATGAAGGGTTAAAGCTCACCAAAAGAGGTTCAAAGTTCTTTTCTAAAGCACCTCACTTCTAAAGCAAGGACACAAAAGGTTCAACTGACAGAGCTGATGGGAAAACCTCTGCAAAGGCAAAGCCCTTCTCACAATACAGTTCTTTTAATGCACACCCCATAACCTGAGCATCCTAACTGTTCCTAAGCTTTTTGCCTTACACCTTAACATTTTACCTTTGTTATGAAAAGCAGGCACCTCACACACTAGCAAAAGATGAAACCAACACACTCAGATACTACAGTTCTGTGAAAACAGAGAAATGGTGGGGAGGAAGATGAGCTGAGAGCCAGGTCTGGAAAGGTCATTATGTACTAGTACAGTACATAATGCTGGTACACAGGCTGCCAAGGCCTGCTCCTGGCTTTCAAGGAAGCACCTTTAACCTGGGAGTACAAATCAGCATTTCTCATTTCTTCAGTGCCAGGGAGATAGGGAGTTGAACTGAATTCTTTATCCTTGTGTCAAAGAATCTCACACAGCAGCAAGCGGGTGTCACTGGTACTGCAACACGGTTTTGCACCCACAAGAACCATAGAGTTACTTCTGCAGAACTTGCTTAGGTGCTGACAAGATGTTCAAGCTCACACGCTGACAAGCAGAAAAGCACAACCCACAGAAGCACCCAACTCCTCCATGCTTACGTTTTCAGCTCTTCCTCCAACCACACACAGGCATCCAGGTCAAGGTGGTTTGTGGGCTCATCGAGCAGCAGCATGAAAGGCCGAATGAAGAGTGCTCTGCAAGGACAGGGGAGATGACAGCATAGGGTAAGTGCAGGGAACCCAAAGCCTCTCAACCTGCTCTGAGTCCTTCCAACTGCCTGTGACTGCAGTCACGAGCAGGCACGCACTCTCACTCACCTGGCAAGTGCCACCCTCATTCGCCAGCCACCACTGAAGTCCTTCAGCTTCTTCCTCTGCATGGCTGGCGTGAACCCCAAGCCGTGAAGGATACGTGAGGCTCGTGCCTCTGCCTTATCAGCATCCAGCTCCTCCAGGCGTTCATATAACTCCAGGAGTTTCTCACACTCCGCTGAAAGAGAGCCTGCCAGTTAGCACCCCTGCCCACAGAGGGCTCTCAGCTGCACAGCCCCTCTGCTCTGCTCCTACTGAGCCCCCTCCATGGCCAAGCCTGAAACATTTCTTAAGACCGCATGAAATAATTCATCCAAAGAAGTGTCATCTGTGCCCATCAGTACAGGGCAGCTGGTGGAAACAGGTACCACAACATGTGAAATCTTCCCAAGGAACCCCAATTTCTTTGGTAGGGAAGGAAAGGGAGGAAATGTCTCTTGGGACTATGAGAAGCTTTACCGTCCTCATGAGCTAAACGCTCTGCTTCTCGCTCCAGCATGGCCCTCTCTGTATCCACCTCCATCACACACTGCAGAGGGGTCTTGTCACTGGGAGGCATCTCTCGGGTCAGGTGATAGATGTCAATGTGCTCTGGGATGGGCACTTCTCGCTTCCCAATAGCTGACAAAAGCATGGATTTCCCTGTGTGCAGATAATCACAATTAATTGCTCAGTCAGTGAGATACAATGTCAGTGAGAGTTGGTGAGATACAACGTCACAGTGAAACAGATGAGATATACTCAGATCCCACTGTGATTCCTTCTCTTTCCAACCTCAAAAAATCCTGGGGAATTTTTTTCCCAAGAGGCCAGAAGAACTGGAGGCACAGTAGAGCCCATTGTCTCGGTAGGACAGGCTGTCCTCCTCGCTAAGGCTCACCACCCCAAAGACAGAACTGAGACATGAAGAAGCTTTTTGGAAACCACTGCACTTCAGCCCTTACCCAGATTTTGGAAACTTATCTCTGCTGTAGTTTCTGCTGTCTAACCAGGTCTGACAGCTGGTATCACGATCCCAGATTCCAGAGACTTCTAACACAAGGAAAGTAATGCACTCATCCCTAAACAACCTGGGTTTTCCTGAAACTTAAACCAGATGGTTACTCTTACTAGCACCTCCCTAATCACAGCCATATTCTGCATCTCTCAGTGTAGCATCACTTTCTCCATGGACTGTACAGCTGTTTCCCTAATCAGGCCAAACCACACGTTTTCTAGTTCTCCATACGGTACAAGTTCTTTGACCAACACCAACAGCACTGGGTTTACTGGCTCTACTAGGCTAATCAGGCAAACAGGAATCAGGCAGATTAACAGCTCCCAGACAACTCTCCCAACTCTCCACAGAAACAAGATCAAAAGCACAGTCCAAATCTAGAATGCAATCTCAGACATCTATCAGCAATCCTAGTAATTCCCCCCCTGGGTGGAGATATGGGAGAACAGAAACTGCTGGGTCCCATTCATATCTGCCTAACAGCCCTCCTTCTGGTTTCCAGCACTTCCCACCTGCACCTGCCCAGCTTCTCAGCAGAGACCTATGCTGAATTCCAGGGAGCCACGGAGCTTCCCCTCGGCTTACCAATGCCATTGAGTCCAATGAGGCCATAGCGTCTCCCAGAGTTCAGCTCCAGCTTGGTGTCACTCAGCAGCTCCTGGCCATGAAAGGTCAGGGAGAGGTTGATGATATGCACGTCAGTGCTGTTGGGGTGGGAGGCCAGCACTCCTGTCACGGCTCGGGCAGCAGCTTTCTTTAACTCAAAATCCTCCAGCTCCTTCGTAAGAGCATCCACCTCTGTAGAGAAGACCAGAAGTGTTACTGATTTACAAACACAAGGGAAGCCATAAGCCCCTGCACCAAAAGGCCCAGGACCACAAAAACAACTCCCATTTCTACAGAAGAGTTAAGGAGATGAGGATGCAATGACACTCAGCTTTTCAGCTTAGCAGGAGGATATATACGGTCTAGTAGGAACTTCCACCAGCTAAATATCTAAATGTCATCTAAACAAAACCGGACCATCAGAACTAAGTGAGCAGACACAACAGTGGGCCGCTTTCTGAATGTGATGGGACTAACCTCAACTTGCAGGAAAGACTAGACTAGGAATAGAGTGTACAAAGTTTTGCCTGCAAGTGTAAGAAAAGGCTTGGACAAAAAATGAATTGACTAGAAAATAAACAAAGGGAAAGCTAAGAACAGAGAAGCAGCAGGGGAACAGTCCCTACTAATTTTCCGAGAAGGTACAGTGCTCATCTGCATGTTCCCTCTTCCTTTCCTCCTACAGTACAAGAAAATCATGGAATCAAAGAATCCCAAAATGGTTTGGGTTACATCTTCCAGAGCATTTAATTCTAAACCTGCTGCCATGGAGAGGGACACCTTTCACTAGAGCAGGTTGCTCCAAGCCCCGTCCAGCCTGGCCTTGGACACTTCTACGGATGGGGCAGCCACAGCTTCTCTGGGCCGCCTGTGCCAGAGGCTCGCTGCCATCCTTCCTGTCATGCTGACCTTCTGTCACAGGCCAACTTCACCCAGTGAGAGATGCTGCCCTTTGAAGCAGCCAATGGCACTGGGGATCCTGGCAGGCAGACCTGATTTCTGATTGTGCCAGCGCAGAATGACACCCTGCCTGTCAGGATCCAGCACTCCGAGCGAAATCATCCACTCCGCTAAACCACTATTAACACCGTGGCAAACGTGCCTTAGCCAAGGAGCAAAAAATATCACTGGCACTGACACAGGACTCCTTTGGGCAATGCCACAGAGCAGTGACCACAAAGAATGAAACAGGTGAGTGAAAATGGGTAGTGGAGTGTTGCCCCGATGCATCAACAGCTCAGCAAGAAACACGCCGGTACTGACCCGCATAGAATCACATGATCTCCTGGGCCGGAAGGGACCCACAAGGACCACGGAGCCCCAGTCCCGGCCCTGCAAGGACACCCCAGCACCGCACCCGTGCCCGGGAGCGCCGTGCCAGGCGCCGAGCTCGGGCCCGCTCCCGGAGGGGCCGCCGGGGCGGCGGAGCCTTCCCGGGACCAGCGGGCCCCGCCCCGCCCGCGCTGCACCAATAGCAGCGCGCTATGCAAATCACCCGGCGGAGGCGGCGATTGGGCGGCTCGGGCCGGGCGGCCCCCGCGCGCCGGGGCCTCACGGAGCTCCGGCCCGCGCTGAGACCCGCGGCCCGCACCGGCCCCGCCGCCCCCGGGACCCGCGGCCCGTACCGGCCCCGCCGCTGGGCACGGCGCACCGCGGGCTGAGCCCCACAGAACCCTGCGGGCTGCCAGCTGAGCTAAAGGAAGGCCCAAAAATGAACTCTTTGTAAGCGTTTCCAGCCCCATTTCCTTTAGGACCAACAGCTCCCTGCGGCAAAGCCTCTCTCTTTAACAGGCACCAAGCCTCTTTTAGAGGCAGGCTCTTAGTTTTTGCAAACCAGGTACTTCTCAGAGAAACAGGTGAGCAGAGAGTCACAGCAAATAGCAGTAAGAGAATAGATTTAGACGCTACAGTGGTTTCCGCAGCAGGAAAGAAAACTCCAAACGAAACGAAAACCCGAGAAACCCCACACAGGTCTGGGCATCAAATAGCAGAAGGTAGGGACAGTGAGTGAGAGAGGGAAAACACCATCAGCCCCCTCCATCTTCACACTGCCGTGCCTCAAGCGAGGGCATCCTTCACACACACGGCCCATGCGGAGCCCCCGGGCCCGCGGCTGTCCTGCTGCCTCAGGGCAGAGCGGTCCCGATGGCAGCTACTGCAGCCGCCGGTTCCACGCAACCCCCGCCGAGGCGTCTCATCAGAACATCAATGTCGCGGTTCGCCCACCCGGGACACAGCCGAGCGCACACGGTCCGCCGGAACGGCGCCGCCAGGCCCCTGCCCTGCGATACGCGGGGCAGACACAGCACCGGCCGGCTTCTCACCTGGCAGCACCGTCCCGTTGGCCTCCGGGGGCCGGACTTCCTGCGGCTCCAGCCCGGCATCACCGTTCTCGTCCGGGACCCGGCGCGGCCGCTGCCGGGCCTTGGCCGCCTCCTTCTTCTTGGCCGCCTTCTTCTTGGCCAGGTCGGAGGGCATGGCACGGGTGGGAGCTACGCCAGAGGGGGCGACAGGCGCCGTTAGGCCGCGTCGATCCGGCCTGGCCCGGGTCGCCCCGCCTCTGCTCCCCGGCCCGGAGCACACGGCGCCGCCGGCTCCTGCCGAGGGCTCCTGCCCGCCTGCCGAGCTGCCCGCGCCGCGCTGCGCCGCCCACCCCGGCCCGGCCCGACCCGACCCGACCCGACCCGGCCCGACCCGACCCGGCCCGGCCCGGCCCGGCCCGGCCCGGCCCGGCCCTGCCCCGCTACTCCCCGCTCTCGACTCCCCGGGCCCGCCCGCACCGGCCGCTCGCGCTTTCCTTCTGTCGCAACAGCCCCGCCGCGACCGCGTGCGAGCGCCCCGCCCCCTCGGCGCACCGGCCAATCGCAGCGCGGACCGTCACCGGCGCCGGGCGGCGCGCGACTCTGGGCAGCGCCGTCCGCACGCCGCCGCGCCTCCCGGCATGCCGCGCGCCGACCCGGCCCCGCCCCCACAGGTACCATAGAGGCGTCGGCGGGGCGGGCCAGAGCGGCCCTCAGGCAGCAGCGAGGGCGGAAGCGGAAGCGGAAGCGCGCGGGGCGATGTGGCCGGTGAGGTGGCAGCGGCGGAGCGCGGCCCGGCCGAGGCCGCCGTCACTCCCCGAGCTCCCGTCCCGGAGCTGCGGCCCGCTCTCTGTCCTGTCACCGGCCTGCAGGTAACAGAGCCCGGGGGCCACCGTCCCGCCGGACCGCTGCCGCCCGAGCGCCCCGCGCCCGCCATGTCCTGTGGCTGCCCCGGGAGCTCGGCCCGGCCGTAGCCGCCGCGATGCGCCTGGGCGCGGTGCTGAGCGCGCTGCGGCCCGCGCTGCCGCTTCTGCTTGGGCTGTCCCTGGGCTGCAGCCTGAGCCTCCTGCGCGCCTCCTGGAGCCACGGCGCGGCTGAGGAGCGCTGCTTGGCGCCGGGCCCGCCCGCGCCGCCCGCCGGCGGCGATCCGCCCGAGGCGGCGGAGGGGAGGCCGGGCCCGGGTCACGAGGACTTCAGGCCGCAGATTGTGCCGTACTACAGAGACCCCAACAAGCCTTACAAAAAAGTGCTCAGGTAAGGCATGCTTTTTCTGGCCTGGATTTTCTTCAAGCAAAATATTCTCGTGGGAACTTTTAAGTCTGCGTGTAATTGAGAAGGTTCAAGGTGAAATCTGATGTTTGAAATAAGTTGTGTAGTGACAGTGTGGTACATCAAGGTAACGGCCGAGGTTGTTGCCATAAGGAGTGTAAGAGATGCATTCAGGAAATTATCCTGAGGGGAAAAAAAGGCAGCAAAACTGCCTAAGAAGTGTGAGAATATTTATTCTCAGTACAGGGAGGCTGATTCTGCCCTGCTCAGGTCAGACTCCACCTGCAATGCAGCATCTAGTCCTGGGGTCTCCAACACAAAAAGGACCTCAACCTGTTGGAGTGAATCCAGAGGAAGCCACCAAGATGATTGGAGGAGTGGAGGAAAGGCTGAGAGAATTTGAGTTGTTCAGTCTGGAGAAAAGAAGCTTCACAGTGATCTAGCTGCAGCCTTACAGTACTGCAGAGGGAACAGCCAAGAAGGGTGGAGAGAGACTGCTTAACAAGGACATGGAGTGATGGGACAAGGGGGGATGACTTCACACTGAAGGGGAGTAGGTATAGATTAGATATTAGGGGGAAAGTCTTTCCTGTGAGGATGGCCAAGCACTGGCACAGGTTGCCCAGAGAAGCTGTGGCTGTCCCATCCCTGGAAGTGTCCCTGGCTGGGTTGGACAGGGCTTGGAGCATCTAGTGGAAGATGTCTCTGCCTGTGGCAGGATGTTGGGACTAGATGATGTTAAAGGTCTCTTCTGCCCCAAACCACTCTGGGATTTGGGGATTGTCTTGTTACTTGTGTGTAATAGAACATGTTAAATTATTCTTTAAAATTTGTTTTAACTGGTCTACTCATTAGGAAAATACGGGTCAATTAATCATAGTGCATGTGTTAAGGAAATTTTCCTTCCTGACCATCCAGGAGCCACTCTGGGTATCACACTGCCCCTGTGCCCCCGGGGCTGCCCCTGCCAGGACCGAGGCTCCTTTGCAGATACTGCTCTGGTGACCCAAGAGGTGCCCTGCTCAGCTCCTTCCACACACCACGCTCATACTGCCAGACAAGTGTCCTTGGCCCCAGGTTTCCTATAGCAGAGTCTCTGGTTTCTCTTAGTATTTCACTTATGGTGTAGCAACACCATAACAGCTCAGGGTGGTGCCTCTGCAGAGGGGCCCTGAGCAAAGGGACCCCTGGGCTTTTGTACCCTCACAGTCTGTGTATTCTTTGCATGTTTCCTCATGTGCCCCTTGGTGCAGTGGTGGTTTTTGGTCTGGAGTCCCCTCATTGTTCACTGGGTCCTGCAGGGCTTTGTGCAGGGGTTTGTGAGGCCAAAGAGAGCACCCATTGCTGGCTCGTGGCCTGGGTCTTCAGTGATCTCCCAGCACCAAGGGCCCCATGTGCAGCTGGTGTACCCCAGCACACCTCAGCCACCAGCACTAGAGACTCCTCAACAATCATTCCTGTGTTTTTGTTGAGCATACCTGCTAAGCTGCACCATGTACTAAGCTCCAAGTGGTTAGCTCTGTGCTATTTTAATTGCTGTGGTACAGTTTTCTAGCTCAGATAGAGAATGTGAGATTGTAGCTACCTTGAAAGAAGCAAGTGTTTTTACAAAATGGGATTTTCACTAGTGAGTCTTCTCTTCAACCTCTATGACCAGGCTTGACTTTTTTGCCCTGGGTAGATTCCAGCATTTAATGACGTGTCCCAGGTTACCATAATTCTTTGATTTTTTTTCTCCTCCAGCTGTTTGTCACATAGGTATGTACTTCCTTTACAGAACTCGCTACATTCAGACAGAATTGGGATTTCACGAGAGGCTGTTTGTGGCCGTGCTGACCTCCAAGGCCACGCTGAACACACTGGCCGTGGCAGTGAACAAGACCGTGGCGCACCACTTCCCCCGCCTGCTGTACTTCACGGGGCTGCGCAGTGCTAAGGTGCCCCATGGCATGGTGCTGGTGGCCCATGGCGACGAGAGGCCCATTTGGCTCATGTATGAGACCATGAACTATATCCACCAGCATTTTGGTTCTGACTATGACTGGTTCTACATCATGCAGGATGACACCTATGCCCAAGCTGAGCAGGTCAAGGCTCTGGTGACACACCTGAGCATTAACCAAGATGTGTACCTGGGCCGAGCGGAGGAGTTCATCGGGGGGGACGAGCAGGCCCGGTACTGTCACGGGGGCTTTGGCTACCTGCTGTCCCGGAGCCTCCTCCTAAAGCTGCACCCACACCTGGACAGCTGCCGCAATGAGATCCTCAGTGTGCGCCCAGATGAGTGGCTAGGTCGTTGCATCATTGATTTCCTTGGCATCACTTGTGTTTCCCAGCTCCAGGTACTGCCTCCCTGCTCAGATTTTGTGTTAGCTGAGCCTGACAAAGCCCAGAATCTGATTCGTTCTCTACTGCATAGCCAAGAGGCTTTTTTGTGGGCTGCTGCTGTGAGTTCCAGAGGAAGGAAGGGCTCTGTGCTATGGCAGTGTTGGTCGGGGGGCCAGAATCACAGCTGGGATGTTGAGGAAGAGAGCACACACGGGATTTAATTTTCAGCCTTACTCGCAGGGCTGATTCACAGGTTTTTGAAGGCATGATAAAAGGTATGTTGGTACTGAAGCAAGTGCGAATGCAGTGCAGGGTGGGATGGACAACTTAGCCCTTTTTTTTCTGGGTACTGCAGTCGGTATGGAAAGAGGGGCAGGCGTGTGTATGGGGTGAGGAAAAGCTGCTCTATGAACTCAAGTTCCATGCTGGTCTTTCTGGCTTTTGTCTGCTTCAGGGCCAGCATTACCGCACTTATGAGCTAGCCAAGAATACTGAGCCGGAGAGGGAGGAGGAGGAGGACTTCCAAGCGGCTCTTGCCGTGCACCCTGTTTCTGACATGACTCTGATGTACCGGCTGCACAAGCAGTTCAGCAGGATCCAGCTGGACAGAGTCTATCAGGAGATCCAGGACCTCCAGGTATGTGGGGAGGGCTACCTGCAAACACTCCTTGACCCAACGGAGGATTTCCTTCATTTTCAGCACACTGGAGGAAGATCATTGCTTCTGTTTGTGGGCAACTGTCAATCAGACACAAGCTGTAGTCCCTTGTCTCAGAAACAGAGCTTCTGATACCACGTTACCCAAAACTCCTGGTGTGGCACTACCCATGTACAGTTGTAGGTGGTGAGGTGGGCCTGGGGAGGAGCTGGCCTAGATCTCTTTGAGAACATAGTGGCGATCAGTTTGTGCTCTCTCTTTGCACAGATGCAGATCAGGAACCTCACAGCACTAACCCCTGCAGGTGAGGCAGGTGTGACCTGGCCTGTGGGCATTAATGCCCCGTTCCTTCCAAAGTCTCGTTTTGAGGTGATCAGCTGGGACTACTTCACAGAACAGCACCTGTTTTCCTGTCCTGACGGCTCCCCAAAGTGTGAGCTCTCTGGAGCCAGTAAGGCAGATGTCAGTGAAATCATCGAGTCTGCGGTGGAGCAGCTGAACCGTCTCTATCAGCCCCTGCTCCGCTTCAGTAAGCGGCAGCTGCTGAACGGCTACCGGCGCTTCGACCCCACACGGGGCATGGAATACACCCTGGACCTGCTCCTGGAGGCTGCCACCCAGAAGGGTCACAGTCATGTTCTGGCCAAGCGAGTCAGCTTGGTCCGACCCTTAAGCAAGGTGGAAATTATTCCCATGCCATATGTGACAGAGGCCACACGAGTGCAATTGGTGCTTCCCTTGACAGTGCAGGACCTGGATTTTGTAGCAAACTTCCTGGATATGTTTGCTATGAACACACTGGACACACATGATAATGCCTTGCTGACTTTGCTTTTTATCTACCATCCCTATGATGCCCAGAGAGTTGGTCAGATGGATGTTTTTGCTGGAGTCAAAGCCATGGTAGGAGAGCTAGAGAAACGCTATGCAGACGTTAAAATCCCGTGGATTAGTGTTAAAACAGAGGTGCCATCGCAAGTGAAGCTCATGGATATAGTCTCAAAGAAGCACCCTGTGGACACTCTGTTTTTCTTGGCCAGTGTCTGGACCGAAATCAACATGGAGTTTCTGAACCGCTGCCGCATGAATACCATCAGCAATTGGCAAGTCTTCTTCCCTGTGCATTTCCAGGAGTTCAACCCTGCGCTGGTGTACCGTGGTGAGCAGACAGCATCCTCCAACACTGACTTCCTGAGAGACGGGCATTTTGACAGACATTCCTTTGCTGAGGCCTGCTTTTATAATTCTGACTATATGACAGCACGTACCAAGCTCGCAGCTGATATCCTGGACCGAGATGAGGTGCTGGAGAGCATGGAGGTATTTGATGTCTTCCTGCACTATTCTGGCCTGCACCTATTCAGGGCTGTGGAGCCAGGGCTAGTGCAGAAATACACACTGAGAAGCTGCAATCCCCGGCTCAGCGAGGAGCTGTACCACCGCTGTGTGCTCAGTAACTTGGAAGGACTCGCATCCCGCTCACATTTAGCCATGGCCCTGTTTGAGCAGGAACAGGCCAATAGCACTTGAGAGATGAGAAACATCAAGAGCTTCTCAGCACCTTAACACTCGTCACTTTCCATCCCCTTCCCCGCCTTGCCATGGGTGAAGGGTATGTGAGGTCAAGGGAGGAGGAAGGCTTTCCCAGATCCTGAGGCACATGGGCTATGGAATGAGGCTGTTTCCATAAAGGGGGTTTGGTTTGTTTTGGGTTTTTTTTTAAATAAATTTAATTTTCTTTCCAGGCAGAGTAATGTCATCACTTCTGAACTTTGCAGCCTCTGGGATGAGGGATGTAAACAAGCAGTAGAATGGACCTTACTTAAAGCTATGTAGTTCTGCTGAGCAGTGCAGGGAGAGAATGAGTATTAGCTGTGTACTTGGACAAAGTTACCTTGACTGTGCTATTTTCAGGGCTGTTGCTGCACCCTCCTTTGTATTTATGCATTTCACTTTTTCAAGAGGTGTAAACACAGCTTGTCTGTGTTAACTGGACAAAGCTATTCAACCACTTTCACTTTGGTGGTTTTGGCTCTTCCAAAGGTACAGAGTGGTTCCAGTTTAAATATCTTGGGGATGGGGACTCCCAGCAGTAGAGTGGATTCACAGTAGGGTAACATTTACAGCTCAAAACTTCTTTCTCCTGTTTAAATGAAATTTTTTGCATTTTAATTTGTGCCCATTGCTTCTCTCGGCATTACAGGATGCCGCTGAGCAGCAGCTGTTTGTCTTCCTTACACTTTCCCATTACTGACACACACACAGATGACAGAAGTTTTGAGGCTGTTCTTCAGACAAAACAGTCCCAGTTCCCATTACTTAACATTGCCCTGTCCCTTTACTGGACTAACTCCAGTATGTCCATGTATGTCTTGTATTGAGAAGCCCAGACTGGACTCAGCACTCCTGGCATGTCTCACTCGTGCTGAGGAGATGGGTCATTGTCCTTGACCTGCCTGCCGCAGTCCTACTGCTGTGGCCCAGGGTGCTGTTGGCCACCTTTGTTCCGAGGGAATGCTGCTGGCTTAGGTTTAGCTTGGTATCCACCAGGACCCCACTAATCCTTTTACTTTTTCAGCTTTCCAGCATCATTTCTCCAGCCAGCATCCCAGAAATCAAAGCCCTGATGTGAGCTTGTGAGTTTATGTAATAAGCTGGCAAGTGTGACTGACCCTGTTCAGCGCTGCAGGGTGGCTGCTGAAGGAGAGAGGTTGTATGTGCTACACTCATCTCATGAGGTGAGCAAGGTGAACATCTGGTGTGGACAACAAAAGAGATGCTGAAAAATTAGAAAAACTTGAAAGAAGTATTCAAAGTCAGGAACATTGGTTAAAATTGGGTAGAATTTTCAGATTTTCTTATTTAAGTAAGGCACGTCTCAGCTACATTTACATGGGAAGATCACAGATGTTTGCAGTGCCTTATGGGGATGAGTGTTTGTTGCTAAGCAAATGAAGCAGAGCAATGCAGAGTCTCCAGGCAGGTGCAAAGGAGAGCCCTTTATTGCAAAAAACCAGGCCTTTTAAAGTAGTTAGGCTGTTATCAGTTACATTCCATTTTAGCATGCCAAATGTAATTCAGCTAACCAGCATTCACCACAATGTGAGCACGTAATGGTTATATAACTTGTTTTTCTATCTCCAATTCAGATGAGTCACTTTCCCATAGTCCTCTTCTACTTAGCCAAAGTAGTAGGCCTGAGCCATGATTTTACAAGGTTATCAAGGCCCTTATTTTATAAAGCTTTACCTATATGCAACATGTAAGCACACATTCACAGAATGAGGACAAGGGCAATTTTCTGGGAAACCTTTTATTAATATAAGGGTTGTTCTGGATGAGGAGGTCCTGATCCATTATTATCCAAGTAGGAAAGGGACTTGGGCTCTGTAGGGTGCTATTTAAAATATAATGTGTTAGAGCAAACACGAAAGAATAGTGTACATTATCTCACATGCTGTAGATGTGGGAATCCCCAAGTGGGCCTCTGATCCACACCCAGCATGCCCTGCAGACCCCACCTGCAGAGCTGGTTCTCTCTTTTTTGCAATTAGAGCCATTACAAGAGTGCAAGAAAACAACTCCTCCTCATTCCTGCTGTCACACAGAAAGGATGTATGAATGAGAATTTCTTGCCTCACTGTTAGACAAAAGCCAGGCCATGTGAGTGGCAGAATGGCTGGGGAAGACCAAGAGCTGCCCACGGGCGTTTCTGTATGATGAGCTGGCTGAGACTGTCTTGTGGGCAAGGGGTTTGTGCAGCAAAGCCAGGTCTGACTGTTGCCCTGTGAGCAGCACGGGCCTGTGTGTGCTCAGGTTAATGTTCTCCATGGGATGCAACGACTGCCAGGTGGGATCATGTGCCACGGCACAGATGGACAGAGTGGAAACTCCAGTGCTGCTCACCTTGGGGATGGTGTGCTCATCTTGAATGCAAAAGAGATTCTGGTGCATGAAAAATAACTTCCCAGTGTCACAAGGATACAGAGCTTGTAATTGCAGGTTTCAGTGCAGTGTAATATTCAAGAATTCCTTGGATCATTGTTCTACATAACACATCTGGAAGCACTGGCAGAGGACACGGTGCTGTAAGAAACTAAGCAAGCAGCAGATCTTCTGCACCAGGATGCAGCTGGTGCCATGTCACCAAGCTGAGCACTAACCTGGGAGAGATGCAGGAACTGGCTGTCAGGAATTGCTGACTGAGAGCTGTAGGGGATGTCTGGGATGTAAAACAAGCTGCTAAAGGAAAGGATTTAAAATGACATGGGGCAAGCAAGAATCGTTAGTGAGTCCTCATTAGAGAAGAAACAGAATCATGGAAAACAGGATAGTGAGATTTGATGGATGTAACCCAAAAGCCAGGAATGTTGTTGCCAACTTGTTGGCAAGTCCCTACCTGTGTTCAGGGTATATCAGATGATGGTGCAATGCTACACAGAACTTAAAATTCTTAAGAGCATCTTGTATCTTGGGAGAAAGCTGAGGGAAGCTGGAAGCTGATTTTTCTATTTTTTACAGTCCAGCTCTGTGGGAAAGGAAAGAAAGGAAATACTGCCAGAAAACTGCCCAATCTATAAGCTGGGGATTCTGGTTTTTATCTGCGGGACAGTTCTCCAGCCAGTTGTTTGACACTTAATTGATTATTTGGAAACAAATGTACGATCTCTACAAATAAAATCAGCAGATATGTAAAAATATGCAAAGAAGTAATGAAGAGAGGATAACAGTGAAAAGAGTGTCTAGCAGAGTAAGGCCCTTCATATTGACTTTTATCTTAGAACAGTCAAATGCAAACTTATGCGTTTGGGGAAGATGGTGTATCACTCTTCCAGAGAGACTCCATGTTAAAAAAAGGTAAGTCTGTAAAGAAATTGACTGTATTAAAGTGTATATTAAGTGTATATTATTTTTCTTGGACCCTCTGTTTCAGACACTAATACCCAGGCTCTGTCCCAGCCCTATAAAGTGTAGATTTAAGACCTAACAGGTCTTTACAGGTAGACAATCTGGGGGAAACAGATGCTGTTGATGTGAGACAGCAAGAAGGGCCCTGGTGGCATAGTACACAGCCTATTTTTAGGGCTTCTAGGGAACAAAGAAGAATGTTTGAGGTTCACAAAACATACTTCAAGATTGTAAGAAGTATTTTACAATGTGAGATGCAGAACTCTTTAAAGACAAGGGGTAATGACTTTAAACTAGGTTTAATTTTAAAATTTTAAATTAATTTTAAAATAAAAGAGGGTGGATGCAGACTAGATAAGAGACCATTTTTAAAATGAGGCTGGAAAGCGCTGGCGTAGATTGCCCAAAGAACCTCATCCATGGAGGTCTCCGAGGCTGGGTTGGACAGGACTTGGAGTGACCTTATTATGAGTTGGAAATGTCCCTGTCCATGGCCGGGTCCCTAGAGGGCCCTTGAAAGTCCTTCCCAACCCAAAGCTTCCTATGAGTCTGTGGACTCTTAGAAGGTTTGTGAGTGATCTGATCAGGGTGTGTGAGTACGTGTACAAAGAGAAAACACTGAATACTAAAGCAGTTTTTAGTTGTCCAGGGATAAGGCATGACTGCAGCAGATTGAATTCCAAAGGAAAACAGGCACATGCTTCCAGTGCTGAAAGTGAGTAGCTAGTGGAATTACAGTGGTAACTTTTCCCATGTGCTGCAGTTTACTTGGTCTGTGTCACAGAGATCACTGGAGGCTAGTGTGAAATTACTTGTCAAATATAAGTGGGTAGAGTAAGTCCTTCATGGCCGTAAATTTCATGACTGTCACTATACAGTGGATGAAATTTGCAAAAGAGAAATCTATCAAAGGCTGTTAAAACCCAAAGCCAAAGCCTCTGGCACAGCAGGTCTCTGAATTACAAATCTGTAAGCATTAGGGGAGCTGCCAGGAAGGGAGCACTTCGTCTACCCTATTTTAGTGAATTTTTTCCAAGCAGACAGTGTCAGGGAGAGGGCAAATCAGTCAGGTGTGCTTATGATTTGACTCTGTGCCACCATTTTTTCTCTTGTGCTACAAAAGACTAGATTTTTTTAAAGGATGCACTTTATTTCAGCCAGAAATTATGCCCTATGTGGGGATCATGATACTGAGACTGTGTACTGCAGTGGGGTCGTGTACTGGCCAGGAAGATAAATTACCATGATGGTCAGGTTTGATTCTGCAGCCCTGAAGAAATGCGCACCCTTATGTGATGTCTGCTTTCCCCAACATGCACTGCGTGTATTTACTTTTGTGTATACTTCATTTTCTTTGGGGTCCACAGCAATGGATATTTTTCTTCCTTGTCTTCAGTTGTGAAGATAATTTCATCCACTGCATGTTTTAGACTGGCTGACATATCCTGTTGGAATAATGTGTTGATCCTACAGAAGGATGTGTAGTATATGTAACGAACAAAGACGCTTCGGTCCCAGCTGCATTTTTAACCTCAAGAAACAGGTAAAAATAGATTCTCCACCTTTTCATCTGTGACAGAGCTGCTACTCTATCCCAAATTAATATGTTAAAAAAAAAACCAAAAAAAAAAACCCACAAACCAAAATGAAACAAACAAAAAAACCCAAAAACAAACACCCAAACCCAGATGCTGTGAACTCTGATATTGTATCTAATCAGAGTGTTCATCAGTCTTCTCCAAGACCAGAATATAAATGCTGTGCCTCTGCCATGTGACCTGGACAAGCAGTCCGTCTCCCTCGGGGGCTGTGCCCAGGGTGGCCTCCCCTCTGCTCACACCTGAGCAGCAGGTCAGGTCTGTGTGGGCAGGTCCTCCACTCAGGCACAGCTCACAAGCTGCTTCACCCTAAAGTGCTGCAGAGACAATTCCCAGCACACTGGAGAGCGCAACCCAGGTCTTGCAGATGGTCTAAAGTGCTTCACAGAAGTTCTGGAATTGCTGTTGGTCAGATGAGCAGCGAGAGGACAAGATGCTCTCATTAACACGTTTCCCCAGCTACAGTAAGGTATTCTTGCCCATACTCCTCCATTCTCCAGCACAAAGAGTTCCTTTCATAGGAGCTCGCTGTCTTCTGTTTGGCTCGGAGCATTGCCTTGTCACACATGCCTTGTGAAATATTCTGTACAGCACAGCAGAGCATGTGCAGGTGCCAGCTGCCAGCTTCGTCTCAAGCCAGGGGTCGTGGCCTGAACCCCACGATCCCAGATGCTTTCATGCCCCCCTGTCCCCTGCATGTACTTGGCACTTACCTTATCTCCCCAGCATGCATGCTGAACCATTGCTCATGGAGTCTCAAAGGGGGCAATTTTCTGGTGACAGGTACTACAGAAGCTCATTTTGCATTTGCAACAGTGTTTTGCTGGTACATATAACCATAGGAAAAAGCTTGAAAATATGACACAGAAAATGTAGTGGAAAAGCCAAATGCATGTGTACAGTCCCTCCTTAAAAACACCCACTAAGACTTAATTCCACCTTGTGATCTTTAAAATATTTTACTTCATCTTTTAGACTTGCACTGTTTTTGAGCATGTGAAGCTGTCAGGTTTGCTTGGCTCCTTGCAGGTGGAGCTCAGCCCTTTCACCGCTTCCTCACAGCTCCTTGGAGCATTACTCCAAAGCATTCGTTGTCAGTGCTCATTCTGTCCGAACTTCCCTCATCCCCATGGGCTGCAGGGCTTTGGCAAGTTACACTGAAGATTCCTTCTAATCGCTCTGTCAAAGTGCACGTCGCTTTGGTTTTGGTCGCTGGGGGTTTAAGAAGCAATTTTCCTTTTCCTGTTAAAATTGACACCGTACCTCAGACCCGTAGCCCGCCAGGCCCAGGACGCTCATCTCCACCTTCCCGGGAGCCACCAGCTCCTGACTGCAAGGGAAAGCGTGCGGATGGCGGACCGCAGCTCTGGGCCGGTTCTGAGTTTGAAGGACTGGACGTGCCTCGGAGCTCCCCTGGCCTGTTTGCTTTCTCATCCTGCTGCTCCCGTCCCCATCGCCACTGGAATTTTCATTGCCTCCCGGTGAACCCCGGCCCGGTCGCTGTGGGCGCGAGCCCCGCTCGGAAGCGGTCGGAAGCGCTCCGGGCCGTGCTGGGCCAGGCCGTGCTGGGCCGGGCGGGGCGGGGGCGCTGCGTCGGGCCCCGCGGCCCGGGGTGATGCGGAGCGCGGCCGGCAGGCGGCGCTGGGGAGCGCGCGGAGGCTGCGGCGGCGGCCGGAGCGCTGCGAGAGCGCCGGGGCTGCGGCGGCGGGGGCGGCAGGGGGCGGCGGTGAGTGCGGGGCGCGGGGCGCGGGGCTGGGGGCGCCCACGGTCAGGGGGCTCCGGCGCTGCTGGGCAGAGAAGGGGGTGCCTGTGGCGGCGGAAGCAGGGGCGGCGGGGCTGGGCACCCTGCCGGCGGCGGCGGCGCACCTAAAGCGGCTCCGTCCCTCTCTCGAGCTCTGTCGAGGCGGCAGAGTCGGAGCGGCCCGCGGGGCTGGGAGGGCGTGGGCGCCGCACCCACCTGTCCCCGGGAGGAGCTCCGTGCCGCGCCGCCCCCGCGGGGCTGGGAGCGGGGCAGGGGCCGCGGCTGCGCCGCCCTCCCGCCGCAGCGGCGCGGCCGGCGCCGGGCTCCCGGTGCAGGACCCTCAGCCCCGGCGCGGCGGGCGAGATGCACTTTACCGACGGTCCCTGGCCGCTCTCCGCAGCGCCGCGCAGGCGCTCCGCACGCGGACGGCCGCGGCGGGAGCGGAGCATGGACGGGACGGTGAGCGCCCCTCGGGCCCCTGCCCCCTGCAGCCGCGGGGCGCCCCCGCCTCCGGTGCCCCAGGGCCGGGCACGGCCCCCGGGCAGCGCCGCTGCTGCTCCCGCCCGGGCTCTGCCCGCAGGGCTCGCCCGCTCGGAGCCTGGTGAGTCCGGGCGGACCCTGCGCCGCCGGTGCCGCCCTCCGGTGCCGCCTTCCTCCGCCGCCGCTCGCTCGTGGAGCCGCGGCCGGAGCAGCCTGGCCCTGCCGCGCTCTCTGACCTCGCCCGCGGACTCGGCTTTGGGCGGTGCGGCCCCGCCGGCCCCTGCCGAGCCCCGGGTTCGCTGCCTGGCAGGAGCTCGGCTCGCTCGGAGGGCAGGCAGGAAGGGGGAGCCCGGTGCTCGTTCACCGCTCCCGAACGTGGGCTGCAGGTCCCCTCGGGAGGGTCTCCTTTAGCAGGGACTGACTTTACCGAGGGAGACACCATCACTCTTCTGGATTTGTCCATCCTGCCCTGACATGGTCCATCCATCCTCTGGAGAGAAGGGTCCTCTTCTTAACACCCTGTCCCTGGTGACAGCCCAGCGCTGCCCTGCATCTAACTGACTGCTGTCTCTGGTGCTCCAGCAACAACCAGCCTTCACACAGGAGATGGCAGCTTTTGAGAGAGAGTATTTGATTTGCTGCCTCTAAGATGCCTCTCAGTTCTTTCTTCAGAGGGAGATACATGGTCCAAGATACTCGCTCAGGACTAACACATTTGTGTCTGTGGGAGACTGATGCTCTGCGTGGCCTTCTGGAATATCTCCTGACTTCCCACACATGCAAACCATCTCACTTTGGCATTAAGAGTTTGCTGCTGGAGATTGCTGCTCCTTCCCTCCCTCCTGTTCCCTGAAGCCTGAACTCTTCTCTGTTCCCTCCAACACCATGGCCTGTGGAAGATCCCTGTGTGCAAGTTGCTGCAGGGAGAAACTGAGGTAGAATTTAAATGGGGGACTGAGGAGCAAGCAACGTCATTCGCCAGTTAGCATGATCTGGGAGAGTGTGCACTAACTGTCCTTGCCTGGTGCCGTCAGCACTGCCCTTCTTGGAGACTTCACCCTACCACCCATCCAAGGAAGTCCTGCAGCTTCTGAAGATAACCAGTTCCTTGGTGTTGTCTCAGAAGCAATGAACAATCTGCTGTTTTCCACGGGGACACCACCAACCAAACGAGCTGAGCTCTCTGTGAGGAGGAACTTGCAGCTTGGCCTTGCCCCTAAGGCAGGGTGAGGACACTCAGCCTTCGCTCTTCTCCTTCTCCTCAGCGCTGCTGTAACGTTCCTCTCTGTACCTCCTGCACTCTCCCCTCTACTTGCACTGCAGTGTTTGCCTCAGCCCCTGCCTGCCTCGGCTCTGTCCTTCCTTGACTACAGCTCTGTTTCAGCAGAATTCACCATTATCTTCTTTTTGCCCTTTGTTCTTCCCTTTTCTTGACCCCGGTAGATCCAGAGCCCTGGTCCTGTCCCTGGTGGAGTTCTCCACTCTGCTCATGCTGCCTGGCACTGCCCAGGCTGGCACTGCAATGCCCATACTTCCCTTTCTTGCCTACCCCTTCTTTGAGCAGTGGTTTCTATTTGCATGTCTAGGTGTGAGCTTATGCTTGAGAATGCTTTGTGCGCTGGTGCTCAGACCTGTTCTGCTGCTAATGCTGCTTTTCTTCATCAGCTACAGTACAGACCTGCCAGGAGCTGCTGTGCAGGGCTTTGTATGTGCAGGTGCAGCTGCCTCAGCTCTTCCCATGGAACAGGTCCCTGTTCCTTCTTAGCCTGGTTTGTCTTCTTTGGGAGCTATCATAGCATGCAGACACTGAAGCTGCCTGACTATGCCCTAAATCTGTAGGATCATTAATTATTCCAGTCTGCCACACTCTTCTTAACCTACTCGGGCAGCTAATGGTGCCTGATAAAATGCTGGAGTGTTCTGGTAGGAGTGGATTTTTAGTTCTTTAGGGAATTGTTTTTTTTTAAGGATGAAAGCAAACTGACTTGGTTAATATTCTTAGACTGGCCTGCTTTCCCAAGGTTGAGAACCTCTGTGTGGGACAATACCCTTGCTTCTTGGGACAGGCAAATTCCAGGGGTCCACTCCAATCCTACCCACCCCGTGGTTCTTACCAGAGCCTGCTCAATAGGTTGACGGGTTATAGGCAAGCTGTAACCTTTCTGTTCTTTCCAGACTCCACAAATACAAGGTGAGTCCTGTGGGGAAACTGAAGAGCCTACGTGGATGGGCCAGTGCCTGGGCAGAACTGTTGTCCTGGCAGCCTGGCCATGCGCCTATGTGCACAGTCTCCAGACAAGTCCCAAACTGCTATGTCAGTCTCATCCTCTCCTTCTTGCTCTTCTCCCCCCTCTCTTTTTCCGCAAGTTCTGCTGCTTATGAAGTGTCACATGGGTTTATGCTGTTCTAGGGAATGTTATTTTTATTGTATGTTATTTCCCTCTCACACAGTATGTACTTTCTCTTTTCAGAGCTGGATCCAAATGCATCCTCAGCCTGCTGTCTTAGAGCTGTTCCTGCTTAAGGTCAATGAGAACATCTCCTGCTAATTCATCATGACATAATATCTGGTCTCCTGCTTCATCCACAGGATAAGTTTCTTGATTCCTCTTGGTGTACACAGATGTGACTCCAGGTGTTGAGCTGCCCTGTCCGACACAGGTAGGTTTTAGCTCTTTGAAAAGTGGCCTGTTTTAGTCAGGAAGGACATGTCTGTGCTTTGGACTGGGGATGGAAAATGTTTGCCTTTGGGCATATGGGAAATAGTGTGTTGTGAAATAAATGCTAAGACGCCAGCTTGCTGCTGCTGCCATAAACTGGTCATTTGAATAGCGAATTACTCGTGTGATAGTTTGTGCTGGTGTTGGCAGGAAGATGCTGGTCTGGCAGAGTGGACTGGCTCAGAGGAAGTGACATTGGAGGATGCAGTTGCTATGAGTCCGAGGGGGAGGAGTAGCAGGAATTCTTTGTGGTAATTCATTACTCCATTTGCCACAAGTAAACATGATTAGTTCTTGTCAGGTGGTTATTGATCTGTGGGGTTCCCATGCTTCTCAGTGCAGGTTTAAATTAGCTCTTCCCAGCTAGGAGGACTTCTTCAGTACCTGCTGTTGCTGGATGGGCACTGGTCATCTCCATGATAAGGTGCCCAAATCTGCCACTCACATCCTCATTTTCTACCATTAATTACATTCTTCTTGTTGCTCCCACTGTGAATATCCACCTGTAGCTACCTGTCTGTTTTCCCAGCCAGTGCACAGCAAGGCTGCAGGAGACTTTTGTTTTTGCCACTCCTGCATTGGTGACTTCTCACCTTTCACAGCCTACACAGGTCACCTCACTGGTAGTGGAAATGGTGTGGTAGAAGAAATGCATACTATTTTGCTTTGGAAATAAACAGCCTAGGGTATAACAATTCTCACTGGAATTGGAAGGGCTTATGTATGAAAACTCCTTCCGTTTTTTGATTAAGATGTTAATGTTAACATTCTGTTCTCTTTATCACCCAGCACCATCTCCTTGCCCAGTGCAGTGCTGCCACTGTGGTTTCCAAGCAGAGTGCTTGGGCTAACACCTAGAATTTGGTGGTCTCTCCTTGGATTGAACAGCATTCCAAAAGTTTATGTTTTCTGGAAAGATGCAGCTGGAGGAATTGAATGGTTCTTAATTTAAACTGTAAAGGAATAGGAGTTCGGGTGTTATACCAGGGGAGTTATCCAGGCTTTGCATTTATATAGAAATGTCCTGGATACATGGAACCAAGCAGGTATCTACAATTTATGTGCCTTTACATCTAGCTCACAAGGTTGCACTGTGCACACTCTCCACAGTGTTTTCATAATGCAAACACTGGCTAACATTCTGGAATGTTCCTTGAGGTTGTCAAGTGAGGTGTGAATTGACAGCCTGAGATGCCCTTGTCAGTTGTTTCCAATATTCACTGAGTAGATGTGGAAGTGACAATGACACTGTCATTTCTGTACTGGCAATTTTGTGGACAAGAACCTCATGAATTTTATAGAAAGCTGTTTTAGTCTTCCTTTAATTTTTTAAAAAAGCTCTGCATTCACAGGTTTCAGAGTTTGAGAGACAAACTTCCTATCCTTTCCCTTCTGGCCTCTTAGAGTCCTGCAGCCTTCTCTGTTTTCTGTACTGGTTGGAACAATGCCCAAAGCAAGGGATAAAAGCATTTCTCCCTGAACAGAACTAGCCTTAGCTAGCTTGAAGGCCTTAGCTAGACTGAAGAATTTGCCTGCTCCAAGAATGTCAATGTAAGATTCTATTCAACATAGTATTTTTTACCTTTTTTACCCCCAAATTTGGCACACTTACTCTCTGCCTGTGAATAAATTTCTTAAAATTACTTGTTTAAAGGTAGTTCAGCTCCTTTCAAGATCCTAAATGCAGAGAAGAAAACACAATTTACCAGTTATATATTTTTATATTTACAGGTGCAATATGCACAGCTATTGCATTGAAGTGGGAAATCATGTAAACTTACCTTTTCAGCATGTGGCCTTTGATTTGCAAGTATGCTTTTGATGAGCTGCTCCCCTCTGGAGACAGGCTCCCTTTCTCCCCTGTGGAGAAAGCTGGGGCTGTTCAGTCTGGAGAAGGAAGGTTGTGTGGAAGGGTCTGCAGGGGCTGCAGGGGAGCTGGAGAGGGATCTTTGTCAGTGACTGCAGTAACAGGAAAAGGAGTAATGGGGACAGACTGAAAGAGGGGAAATTCAGGTTAGATATTGGGAGGAAATGTTTCCTGTGAAGGCGGTTGGACACTGGGGGCTGTGGGTGCCCCTGGCAGGGCTCAGAGCCAGCTGGGTCAGACCAGGGGAGCTGTCCCTGCCCAGGGCACAGGGCTTGGGACTGGATCATCTGCTAGCCCACTCCAACCCCTTAATGTTCTATGAGTCTATGATGTGAAAGAAATTTGACTTCGCTTGGTGAAATTGCAAGGCTCAACAAAGTATGACATTGAAAATTTATAAATGTATTAATTTTAAAGAATTAAACAAGTCATTTTCCCCTGGCAAATACTATGATTCATGGCAATGGCAGAATTTCCAGTTAAAAGGTGGTGTCTACATGGAACAGAAGAGCTGTGTTTGCAGCTGTGAGACCAGTGAGGAATGATTTTAAAATGTTAATTGCAGATTTTTAAGCTTTCCATTTTCATGATAGAGAGAGGACACAGTGGAAGGTTACTTGAGAGGTTTTATTCTTGTTTGTTCCTTGAGATCATAGGGGTAACCACACAGTAACTGAATGGGCTGGCAGTTTGATCACTCAATGTGGACAGGAGCCAATCTTAGCAGTTGCAGGAGAAAGTGCAAAGCTCATTCACTGTGGGATAGAATGGTATGGGTTGGAAGGGACCTGCACAGATCACCTAGCTGTGTTCCAGCATTTACCTCCCTCATTGTAAAAGATGTCTTCCTTAGGTCTAATCTAAAATTGCCCTCTTTAAAACAGCAGTTTTAAAGTGTTGTCCCTTGTCCTGTCTTACAGGCCTTGGTAAAAGGTAAAAGGTCTCTCTCTGTCTTTCTACAAGCCTCCTTTAAGTACTGGAAGGCCGCAAGAAAATCTCCCTGGAGCCTTTTCTTCTCTCTTGTCTCTCTCAGCCCATCTCCAGAGCAGAGGGGCTTCAGCCCTCAGAGCATCCCTGTGGCCTCCTCTGGGCTTGCTGCAACAGGTCCATGTTTGTCTTGTACTGTGGGCCGCAGGTGAGGTCTGACAAGTGCAAACAGGAATAATGCCCCCATGCCTGCTGTCTGTGCCCCTCTGCTCGTTCTCTTAATACTTTACATTCTTGTATGAACCAAAGTCTCTAGTCCAACGGTATCTGTATGTGGTTTGTAAGTAATTCTTGTGCCACTTTCATGCTTGGTAGTCCAGACCTATCTTAGTAAGGAAGTGAACCAGTGTGGGCTGCTAAGAGCAGCACAGATCTAGATCTATGCCTAGATCTGCCTGGGATGTGCACAGACCAGCCAGGGCACCTGAGAAGAATCTGCTGTCATAGCTTTGCTCTGGACTGTCTGGTGCTTTCAGTCTCCACCATCCTCTGCAGTAAATGGTGGCGTGTGTCTTATGGACATTTGGCACATACAGGCTTTGCCAAGTGGTTTACAAACTTGAGAAAACTGGATGCTTCTTATCTACTTACTGCTTTTTGCATCTTCAGTGTCTCTTGGCAAGTCCTACGTCAGTTAGTGCCCCAGGCTGCCTATCTTACATGAAAAACATTTAATTCATTTTGAACTTAGTCCTCCATTTTTGTTGGTGATCCTCAAGTTCTTTTGTTACAAGATAATGTGTTCCTTTCATCACAGTGACAATTTTTATTCTTTATATTTTCCCCCTCCTCTGCAATATAAACAGGCACTCTGCCTCAGCTCCTCTCCATAAGAGGATTACTTTGTATGGAGTCTTTCTATATCTGCATGGTTATAATTCTGCTGGATGCTTTTAGAGATGTGGCCAGCACTGGCTGCAGTGTGATCAAAAGCCAGTACTGACTGATACTGTGTTCTGTAATGTCTTCTGTCCAGCTCTTCATAACTCCGTCAAATTTTATTTTCTGACTGAATGCTTCTGTCAAGTGCTGCAGCCATCCTCACCTGTTAATATCTGTAACAATGTAAATTGCACACAAAGTTATAATTAGTGGAGTCCTGTTTTTTGTTTGAAGACTTGATGTGTAAGTGTGGCACTGCCACACCGTGTGTTCTGTAGAGACAAACACATGTGCCCCATGGGTCTGTTATGTTCTTATTCTGTTCTCCATTGTGTCCCTGTTTTATTAGGATTAGAATTCTTTTATAGGTCATGTGAATAAAAGTGGGCTGGTCAGCATATTGCATTTCAGTGTTTTGAAAATGGCTCCCAGCCAGGTTTCCAAAGAATATAAAAGCTAACAAGGGAAATAGATAGTCAATAAAGAAAACTCCTTGCAAGCAGTAAGAAAAAGCAGTGACTCATACAATGGTTGAGGTTGGAAGGGCTCTCTGGAGGTCATCAAGCAGAACTGGTTGCCCAGGACCGTGTCCAGACAGCCTTTCAATATCTCCAAGCTGGGAGACTCTGCAACCTGTCTGGGCAACCTGTCAGCCCCACCGTAAAACACTATTTGTTGGTGTGCCAAGGGAACCTCTCGTGCTTCAGTTTGTGCCTGTGGCATCAGATCCTGTCACTGGGCACACTGAAAGGAGCCTGGATCCATCCCCTTTGCACGGTTCCATCAGGAATTTATATCCATTAACGAGCCTTCTCCAGACTGAGCAGTACCAGCACTCGTGGCCTTTCCTCACAGTCCCTTTGTCAGGTTCAGGGCTGCTCTGTGGCCTCCCCAGTGTGTCCGTGTCTCTGTGGCTGGGCACAGCACTCGGCTGTGGTGCTGCAGTGAGGGGCAGGATCCCCTCCTGGCGCTGTGGCCAGGGCAGCCCAGGTGCCCTGCGCGTTCCACCGGGGTCTTTGTCTGACAAACTGCTCTGGGCACGTCCTGCTGCCTGGGGCTGTCCTTCCCCAGGGCAGCCACCCACGCTTCTGCTGGGTTTTGCCAGGAATGTAAGGGTGCTGCAAGGTGAGGGTTGGGTGAGGGATAACTCACCCAACCATTTGTCCTCAAAAAAGGACACAAATGAGCCCCAACACCTCTTCCTCTTTAAGTTCAGGCAGTCAAGGAGGTTCTCCATTCAAAGGGGATAATAAGTAAATGGGAAAGTGCTACGGAAAAAGAGAGACCCTGTTAGGCTGTTAGTCGAGGGATAATGGCGACAAAGCCCAAGAGCAGAGTTGCACTGACTGATGAGCCTTTAGGAAACTGCAGGCATGGCTTCCAAGAGATCTCAGATGGATGAGAGCAATCCCTGGGACACCAGGAGCTGCTGATGGTAGTGGCTGAAGAAGGATGAATAAATGTTGTGTTTCTGTGCTTTTTTGGTTCCCCATTGGTGCTCAGTGTATGATGAATGATTTCCAAAGTCTAAGTAATGAAGCAACAAAATTAGATGATAATGCAACATTATTTGGTGCAGCAAAACCTAAATCTGTCTCTTAAGATTAGGGAAGAGCGTTTCAAATTGGATGATTATATGGCAGAATAAATTTAAATGTAAAGTGCATAAAGAAAATAAACCTGCTAATGTAGCCACATCATTGCTAAAATGATCTCTTTCAGCTCAGGAAAGAAATCTTAGCATCTTTATAGAGAGTTCTCTGTAAACCCGAGCTTAACAGTAGTGATTAAAATGGAAACTTTGATGTTAGATATTACAGGAAATGAATTAACAAAGCTGAAGTTACTGTTGTAATATTGTATAAATCTGTGGCTCTCCTGTGTTGTGAAGAGAGAATGGAGTTTCGCATCCCTTAAGATGCAGTGACTAGTAGAACAAGAGGAATTCTAGAAAAAGTGATTAGGATCACCAATCACTGAGAGGTGGAGAGATTTCCATCAGAGGAGGCATGTGAGAATTCTTTAGAGAAGTGAAATATGAAGGTACAAGTGCTATAGATCATCAGCCACAACTGAGGGAAGGTAAAGCACAAATGGACTTAGAATTTATAGAAGATACAGGCATGTGATGAAATTATGAAGCAACAGGCGTAAAACTAGCACAAAGTATTCTGGGTGTTGGGGTTTTTTTCAGTTGAAGGCAAGCCCGGATGGCCCCAGGTGGGCAGGAGCCAATGGCACCTGGCTTGTACCTGCACGGTGTGGGCACAGCCCCAGGGCAGGGCTGCTGCCTGTGCTGGCCCTGCTGAGCCCCCTCCAGCGCTGGGGACAGCTCTGGGCCCGCGAGACAAGGACATGGAGGGGCTGGAGCGTGGCCAGGGAGCGGGGCTGGGATGGGAATGGAGCCCCAGGAGGGCTGAGGGAGCTGGGATGGGGCTCAGCCTGGAGAATGGGTTCAAGTTGTTAGGAAATACTTATTTAATGAAAGGGTTCTGAAGCCCAACACAGGCTTCTCAAGGAAGTATCGGGGTTGCCGTTCCTGGAGGGAAGATAAAAGACATGTAGACATGACACTTGTGGACATGGCTTAGTGGTGGACTTGGCAGTGCTGGAGTGTGTTGTATTTGATGATCTTGAAGGTCTTTTCCAACCTAAATGGTTCTGTACTTGTACTGTGTGATTAGTGAGTGGAGCATGTTCCCCTTTGCTCTCGGGGCACTGTAGTGCATTCAGTCAGTAAACTGAGGCATAGGGGTGGAGAAGGGGTCCCTCTGCTGCCAGGAACGCCAAGCCACCGGACTTCCCCATTATGAGGGAAGCTGACCACTGATCCTTGAGCTCAGACCCCAGCAGGGTCTCCTTCCCCACATCAGGGAGCAGGAGGCCCCTGTTTCGGCTGACACTCCTCCTCAAGTCGCAAATCTTAACTATCAGTGCAGTCTTTTCAGAAGGATGGGGAAAAGGCTTGGGTGAGGGAGGAGAGAGAATGTGAAACGGGATTGGGTGGCACCAGCAGCGCATCCTGCAGCCCAGGGAACTGCCTTGCTCCTCCTGCATGGCTGCAATGCAGTGCCACCTCCACGCAGGTCCCGTGCTGCAGGAGCTCCCCCCGGTGAGCTGGCCAAGGCGGCCGCAGCGGGGCAGTGCGGACCTGCCAGGACCGTGTCCGAGCTGAGCCGGGCTGAGCCGGGCTGAGCCGGGCTGTACGGACCTGCCAGGACCGTGTCCGTGCTGAGCCTGGCTCCAGGGCAGTGCAGACCTGCCAGGACCGTGGCCGAGCTGAGCCGAGCTGAGCCGGGCTGAGCCGAGCTGTACGGACCTGCCAGGACCGTGTCCGAGCTGAGCCGGGCTGAGCCGGGCAGTGCGGACCTGCCAGGACCGTGTCCGAGCTGAGCCGGGCTGAGCCGGGCAGTGCGGACCTGCCAGGACCGTGTCCGAGCTGAGCCTGCGGCGGGCGCTGCTCCCGCCCCGGCTGGCAGCCTCTGCCCTGTGCTGCCGCTGCTGCTGCCGCTGCTGCTGCCGCTGCTGCTGCCGCTGCTGCTGCTGGTGCTGCTGCTGGTGCTGCTGCTGCTGCTGGTGCTGCTGCTGCTGCCGCTGCTGCTGCTGGTGCCGCTGCTGGTGCCGCCGCTGCTGGTGCCGCCGCTGCTGGTGCCGCTGCTGCTGGTGCCGCTGCTGGTGCCGCTGCTGCTGGTGCTGCTGGTGCTGGTGCTGCTCTGCCGCTGCTGCCGGGGGTCCCCGGCGCACAGAGCCGGCTGATTTTACAGACGTGTGCTGGCTAAAACTGGTGGCAAAGACAGAGCAGAGATGCACACTGCCATTGGCCAGGCAGCTTTCCTGGAAGTGCAGTTCTAGACCACAGGAAGCCTATGGAGAGGAAGGGATCCGTTTTATTGCACATTAGATCAGTGAGAGTGAATTGAAAGAGCAGCAGGACAGCAGGAGAAAAGACAGGCATGCAGAGGTGTGTAGGTTGACAATGTCATTTCAAGTGTTGATATCAAAACCAGATATTAGGGATAATCTGACATATTATAGCAAAACGCTTAAAACATATTCTGAAAACAGGAATGGAAGAATGATTGATGTGCTTAACTGGGGGAGGTGATTATGACTGTGTAAAACTCTTTATGATCTTAAAGATGCTGGAATGCTTTGGGCACAGTCTCCAAGAGCAGTGGCTGTCTCCTTGGCAACAGGAAGGCATCCATCTGTTGCCATGGCAACGGACGGAGGGGTGCTCGGGAGGGCTGTGCAGAGTCCTCAGCGCAGGCGCCCAGCTCGTGTTGCTCCTCCCTGGAGCAGAGGCTGTGGGCACATTCAGGTGCTCTGATCTTGCAGCTGACCGGGAGGAGTGAACTGGAAGCGTTCCTGCTCCCTGTGTAAAACTGATGAATTGCGCAGTGCTGTTTCATCTGGGGAGTTCCTTGCTAATTGCCAGCATTAAAGAGCTCTTTGCAGCTCCCCATAAGGAAAGTAGGATTTTTGCTATCTAGAGAGGCATCAGAGAGTGTTTGATGTCGATTCTTTCAAAGCCGTGGACAGACAGATCTGAAAAAACAGAAAACAACGTATATGCAAAGAGTCTGCATCTCAGCAGCCCTTTCTGGTGTCTGAAAGTAGAATTGTGCAGAGACACTGACAGGCCTATCTGCACTGGATCCACCACATAAGAACTGCTAATAAAGTAAGCAAATTATGTATAACAGGCACCACTTCTTCTAAACCCACTGCAATTCTTTTCTAAGGGAGCCAACTCATATTTGGCACCAGAAGTAGGATTGAAGCATGGTTTGATGTTTTCATCTTTTTTAAATATGAGGCATAGAAGCACTAATGGAACAGTGATAATTTCAAAGTGACCAACTGAGAAAACTATTTTAGAAGCAGCATTTTGAATGCATTTCTATGTGTTGTGTGTAGGTATTACTAAGCAGTGTTTAGTTTTTTTCATCAACAGCCTGCTTTTCATTCCAGTAGCTTCCTTCTAGTCCTGCATTAAAGGACAGCAAAACAGAAATGCATTACTTACCTTCATTAGCGTACTGTTTTGCTCCCTAATACGTACCTTTTAAGGCAAAAGCCACTTTCAATCGCTGCTGCTGGACTAGCATATATGCTTGCAGGTAAAGGCACTCCAGGTGTTTTGTCCTTGCCTTGTTTCAGCTCCAGTCTCCAGGCTGTGGTTCCTCGTACAAATTCACCACATGTTGATTGGCCAAGTTGATTGAGTTGCTTGTCATGCTTAAGTCTTTCCTGAGTAGAATCATAAAATCACAGAATGGTTGAAGTTTAAAAGGACCTCTTGAGATTGTGTGCTCCAACCTCCCATCTCAGAGCTGGGTCAGCTTGAGCAATTTGCTGACTACCAAGTTCAGTGATCTTCTGAATATCTACAGTGATGGAGCGAACTTGGCTCTTTGGGCAATCTTTTCTAAGTAAAAACCTGTTCACCTGTTGTGTATGTCCACCTGGTTCAAACATTCCCTAATCTTGTCTTCCTTCATTGACATCAAGTCTTCCTTGCTCCTGGTCTTAGGAGCCTGGAATTCCTGACAGCCAATCTTGCCAATAAAGAAAGATGCAAAGAGGGCATTCAGTACTTCAACTTATTCTGTGTTCATTCTCAGCAAATCCCCTCCCACGAAAGGCTACATTCTCACATATCTGTCTTTGACTGCTGAAATATTTGTAAAAACCTTTCTGTCCTCCCTTCATGTTCCTCCCTAGATTCAACTCCAGGTGGGCTTTTGTTATCTTGATGGCATCCCTTCGTGCTTGGACACTGTCTCTGTATTCCTCCTGGGTCACCTGTCCCTGCCTCTGCCTCTTGCAATGCTTCAGCTCAGTCAGGAGCTCCTTGTTCATGCATGCAGGCTTCCTGCTGATTTTGATTCATTTCCTGCCTGTGGGATGAACCAGTCTTGAATTTTGAGGATCTTTGAAAATCAACCCCATCTCCTGGAACTCTCTTCTTTCCAATTCATTGATTTCTTTCTACCCTGGTCCATCCTCTCATGTTCCTGAAATACCATCTCATGGTCTAGCCAAGGCTGCTCTGACCTTCACATTCCCGACCAGTTCTTCCATGCCTAGCAGAAGACCTCTCTGTTTCTGCTCCTCACTTGCCCATGTTAGGAGTTTACGGCCAGTGTGACCCAGAAGCCTCATGGGTTGATTGTGCCATGCTCTGCTATGCCCTCAGCAGACACTGGGGTGGTTGAAGCCTTCCATGAAGACCAGAGGCTGTGGACATGGGGATTTTTCCTGCTGTCTGTGGTCTCACTATTTCTCCCTCAGTAGGTGGTGTGCAGCAGACACCTACCATGGCACCACATGCTGGTCCCCCTGAGAACTCTGATCCTAACTCTGGTCTGCAGGCTCTCAGCTCGTGCTCTGTCCATCCCCAGAGGGAGCTCTGTGTGCTCCAGCCACACTCTGAGGGGCTGAAGGGCTGAAGGGCAGCTCTTCCTCCTCACCCCCAGCCTGCCCTTGCTGAAGGGCCCGAAAGGCTGCAGCCATCACAGCACTCCCGTCCTGTTTGGTGTCAGCTACCCTGAATCCAGTGCATGGTCAGGGGGAAAAGGGACCAGAGAGAGCATCTCCAACACGCGGGTGTTCAGAAGCTTTCTGGAGGAGGCAGAGGAGGCTGTCAGCCTGGGAGCAGATACGGCACCATTGCTGCAGGAATCAGGAGAATGTGTCACAGCTTCATCAGTCTGAAGACAGGGACTGAGGGCCCTGTGCCCTCCAGCCACAGGCAAATGGCAGAGAAAGCATTTCACATGTTCCTGCTCCCTCAGATGCTTTGCTACGGGGAGACTGCAACAGGATCAGGAACTGAAATATTAGTTATTGGAGTTGTATGTCGTCCATTCTTCACCAGCTGCTCGACAGAACAGTAATTTTCTGGGGGTGTTCTTCAGGGCTTTGTCTGGTTTGAAATGTCAGAGACCTTTTGTTTCTGCAGGCAGGCAAGAGGTTTTTTTCTTTTTGATAGACAAATGGAGTTGAAGTGTAAGTGAAGATCATAAGCCTTACAATAAAACCATAACAGGAGAGAGATGCATGTCTGGAACTGATTTTGATTAAATAATTTCTTACAAGGAGCTGTTGACTCCTTGCAGCACTGTGGAAGAGAAAAGGCATCCTGGGGTTGCATGGCAAAGTGGATGCAGGGCAGGGTAAAATCAGCAAATGCATAAGGCTGATGGGATGCAGAGGGGTGCAGAATTGGGCCCTGATCTATATGCAGTATCTCTACTGCATATAGACAATTTCAGAGCAAATTTTTGCCTGTGGCATTCCAAGAGGATTTAATCAGAGTGAAAAAAAATATTTGCAAAGTTCAGAAGAGACAGAATTGCAGTTTTGTGATGTGCAACAGCAGGAGCTTGCTGGGGAGAGGAAGGTTTGACTCGAATAGAAGGAGGTGGAGAAACAGAAGATAAGAAAAAATTAGTAACTGTTAAAATAAAATCAGCCAAGTAGAAGAGTTGCTAAAGATCAAATGTAGCAGAAAAGGAGTAAGTTATGTGATAGACAGAAAAAAGAGTAGCAGAAAAGGAGTAAGTTATGTGATAGACAGACTTTTCTGAAGAACAGAAATACAAGCTTTTTTGTGTTGGAATATTTCTCAGCTCCCTGTAATTCTTATTATTGCAATATTAGTGATTAACTTTCCATTACATAAACTTTTCACTAATTTTTTAGGTTTGTTTCGTTCTTGTTTAGATTAGGTGAATACCCTACTGGAGATTAATGTCCAAGATCTGAACTAAAAGTATTTAAAGAAATACTGTTTTAATTTTCATGGTATCTCAGACTTACAATAACAAT
Source organism: Melozone crissalis (assembly GCF_028551555.1). NCBI lineage: Eukaryota > Metazoa > Chordata > Aves > Passeriformes > Passerellidae > Melozone > Melozone crissalis. Next base: position 135,303 of record NW_026535794.1, on the reverse strand, counting down.
TTAGAAAGCCTTTCTCTCTATAACCTTAGCAGATATTTATGTATTATTATTTGGCATACTATGTATAGCTAGCATTTGGTGTTGCTGTATCACATGTATATATACCAGCCGGGCTGTGTATTCTGATCTATGTATCAGAACACTGGGGAATCTTTTTGAAGAAGGAAGCATAGTTGCTGCCCAAGAGACAATAAGGTAGTCGAAATCTCCCCCAAATGTGTTATTTTTATGGTTTCAAGTTGCAGTCAGAGTATAAATTGATCTGAAAGCAGGTGTTGAGGATGGGTGCAGAGGGTAGGAATTCGGTGGCTGTTCCAAACAAGGGTAGCCAGACAGCTGGCATGCCTGTCGGGATGACTGGTGTTCTCCATTCCACTGTGCTCCTTCTATTTCCATCTGCTGGCTTCATCTGCAGACTGTCAAGGTCAGAGACGACATTGTTCTTAACTGAACCTCCTTGCACTCTCAGGCACCAGAAACTAGGGAGCCCAAGAATGGGAAGGACTGTGGCGTGTGACAGAGAATGTGACACAAAGTACAACACTCAGCTCTTCTCCCTCTGACAGTTCATGGCCCTGCACAAACACATCCCTCTCCTGGAAGTTCTCCAAAGTAAACTCTGTTTTGAAAAGCACTGAATGCCAGAATGATTCAACTTAGCCTCTTGTGCACGTTTTGAAGCTGATTTAACAAGTAGCTTGTGGCAGCACTCGTGTGCCTGGTGGCTCAGAGGTGCTTTCTGCGGGGACGGCTGCGATGCGCTGGGTGACCATGGCCAAAGGCAGCTTGTGCCTCTGAGCTGGAATTTGGGAGCTGCCAGCCTGCCGTGCCCAAAGGCAGCTTGGAGCTGGGAGCTGGGAGCTGCCAGCCTGCCGTGCCCAAAGGCAGCTTGGAGCTGGGAGCTGGGAGCTGGGAGCTGCCAGCCTGCTGTGCCCAAAGGCAGCCTGTGCCTTGGAGCTGGGAGCTGCCAGCCTGCTGCACCCGTGCTCTGCTGGCAGACAGGAGCACACAAACCACTGAGCTGTGCTGCAGCCAGGCTGTTTCCACTCCTGCAATGCTCAGTTGCTCAGATGAGCCTTAGCCAAAGCCCATTGTCCAGCTGGAGCCCAAGGGCTGTAATTGTGTCACTGTGCCACGAGCTGCTGTGCTCAGGGTCTTGTGATTCCATACACGGATTTATGTTCTGGGTGAGTCGGCGCTGAAAGGATTAGCAAACCATCCTACCTGCCCTAAACACACAGCACAGTTCTTCCACCTCAGGATTTATCTTCCACCAGCTTGATCTTTTCCAGCTTAAATCTCCTGTCTAACATTTTAAGCCGAGTTGAGGTTTTTATCCTTTCTCCTGATTGGCTGTGAAACTTTTCCAAAATCTTCTTGTGTGAGGATTTAATCTACAAATATTTTGCTTCTCTCTTTTAGATCTTTGAAGGAGGTAAAAAAATCTGTGTGTAAAACCCACCTTGGAGTCCATGGTAGTAATTTTCCTTCCACTTGTTTTTATTACTTGTTTTTAACTTTTCAGTTATGTTACATACAAATTACATACAAATTATGTTTCTATTAAGAATTTCAGGCATATAATGTTTTACTGCATTGCCTCTAAGTCACATTTGCCATTTCCCGCTGGCTGCCATGTTTTTTTTTCCCAAGCCATTGTTTGCTGTAATGATGTACTGTTTGAGATTAACTCTGACTTTTTGGAGTAATCTGTAACTGCTGTAATTATTCTGCCAAATAAAATAATTTTAAAAGACATTTTGCCGTGTCTGGCAATGCAGTTTTTGTTATGATCACCACTATTGCTTGCTCTCAGTTCCATCATGTTCTAAGGCTGACATGATTGTATTCCCCTGTTAATTGTCCTTCCAGTTCAGCTGAAGGGGGACCTGGATTTATGAGACAGTCCATGCCAAGACTACTCTGTTTTCCTTCTTTGGTTCTGTCCTTTCTCCAGCCTCCTAGTGCTCAATTCTTAAGCAGCTTTGCCTATGAATACAGCCTTCAGTCCTTATTTACTTACTATTGATTTGCTTAAACTATAGACACTTTTCAAATGACTTTCAGTGAGAATAGGGCATAATTCTTAGCATTGCTAGTATTAATCAAAATGAACTCTAATAGACTCCTGACAAACAAATAGGAAATCCTGTAGGTTTTCTGACAGTGCAGAAAGGCGAGAGTACTCTAGGCAGATGCATTACCTTCATCCTAAGTCCATGCAAGGCTCAAGAATTATTTTTGAAAGATAAAATAACTGAGCATGAGAAGGGTATGTGTGGTACGAAAAAGCAGCCTAAGTTTACTAGCCTACTCTTTCTCAGATAAGTAGATTGATTCCTCACAAAGGAATCAGTGTCCAGACTTGAGTGAAGCCTTTGATACAGTGTGATCTGAACATTTGGCTGGAACTCAGAAGACAGGTAAAAGCAGAACTGCAGAGTAGGGAAGGAGCTCAGTAAAGAAGACACAAAAGACATTGCAGTTTCTTCAGGATTTCTCTAGGGACTAGTGCCATTTAATATTTTCACTAATGTTCATGGCACAAAAATAGGCAATGTAATAATGAAATTTGCCTCTGATGCAATTGGGTATTGTTGAAGCAGAAAAGAACAGGTTATGTGGGAAGAACTGCTTGACTGTGAACTACACAAACAGAACCAGCTGGTATCTGGTGACAATTCAGTGCACAGCCATGCACCTGAGGCCTTGTCACTTTGTAGGCACTTTGTGCCAGAAGTGATCCAATGACAGTGCTTAAGGAGAAACACCCTGGTACTTCAGAGAACATGGAGAGAACATGGAGCTGTCACTTTCAGGATGTTGTGGAAGGCAGCCATGAGCCTGGCGAGGTTTGACAGATTTCTGCTTGTGAGAAAAGTCTTGATGGCACACGAGCATGTGGCCTGGGCACTGGAGGTACAGTTCTGTCTGCCCTCGTTCCAGCCAGGTTAACTGGGACTGACAGGTCTATGGGGATACAGTATGGGTTAATAAAGGTGGTGTAGAATGTAATCTTATCCCCTAAAAGAGTTGCAGCTGCACCAGTTACTAAAGGTTAGGAGCAGGCTGGGTGATAACAGGCCACACCTGTGGCAAATAAGAACAGTGTTGTAAAAGAGTGGATTGGGGGCAGGCACAGCTTCTCTGGACAGCCTGTGCCAGGGCCTCACCACCTTCATTGGGAAGAACCAGTGGTTCCCTCAGCTCTGTTCTGTCAGTGAGTGACAGCAGATGGATATTCTAGATGCTCTTACCAAACACACCCGAAAGCCATCATTCTGACCACCAAATATCATGAAGATACACTTTCTGAACTAGGGGGCAGTTGGTTTGAGGGTAGTTGTTGATAGGTCTTTTTCTCTGCTCCCTCAGGATTACCCACCAAGAATTCCTCTATTTCATTCACTTCTGAAAAATTCAAATCTATTCCCAACTCTTCTCCTTTGAGGACCAAAGTATTACTACTAACCTCTCACACTCTGCAGTTCTGCTCTGGCCCTGGGTTAGAGGATGAGGATTGTGGCTGCTGCTTGCAGTGCTTTGGTTATTTGCTCAGATGCTTGATGTTTGTGCACAGCTATTGCTGCACACAGCGTAGAGAGGGATGGTGATGATGGAAAAGTGGAGATAAAGGCGTGGTAGAACTAGACAGCTTACCATGAGGTTAAACAGAATTGACTAAAATATTAGTATGGTTGATGATAATTCTGATGACTCATTATTTTGTATCCTATAATATTACATATATATTTGATACATTTCTCTGTCTTTTAGCATCCCTGCTGTTGCCTTTGATTACTTTTAAAATAATAATGAAATAAGATTCTCTCTCTACCTCTTCACAATGATGTTTGGAACTTTCAGAGGCAAACACTTCTCTTTGTCTTATTTCCTTCCTGCCTGCCTCCCTGACAGATTTTAGAAACAAGTACTGGGAAGGCCTAACAGAGAAAGGAACCTCTGTGTTATTTCAGTTTTTGTATGGAAATAAGGCAAAAGGAATCTCTGGCAATCAGCTGGTGCTGTGTCCTGTCTGCAGTCAGAATCCACACCAAGTCACAATCCACACCACCTACATCACTCTGGATAGATGCTTCTCTAGCACCTGTTCTTGAAAGACCTTTGGCCATGAGGAGTCCCATCCTTGCTGGACAAGCTCTCTCAGAACATCTGCTGTCACTGCTGTGCTTCTCCTTAATATCGAACATAATCCTCCTGGGAGAAATTCAAGCTGTTATTTCCTGTACTCTGTGTATGAGGAGCAGCTCTTCCCTGTATTTGCAGCAGCCTTTTGGACACCTGATGACTGTTGTTTTTCTCTTTATCTTATTTGGACCCCACAGTTCTTGTCACACTTTCTGACCTTCCTTAACCTTCCTGGTTTCCTGGTTTCTCCCACATTTCCTCTGATGCACAGAGCCCCTGACAGCAAAGGTTGGTCTGGATGAGACACTGACAGTTCATACCACGACAGAATTGCTTTGGAAGAGTTCCTCGGCAATTCTGGCAACATTTAATTTTTCAACCTTAAGGAAATGTTGAGCTGGAATAGCTTGTGGTCTGGAGAGCTGAGGGGATGGGGAGAAGGAGGAGAGATGGAATGAGGAAAAATGAAGAATCTAGAGTACTGTTGTCAGTGCCTGTGCTGCCACCAAGGGGATGAGAGCAGTGGGGCAGCATTCCTGCAGTCTCCTGATCTCCTGGGATTTATCTGTTTATTTTGTGACAGGGTAGTGCTGTTAACTCACATTCAGCTCACGATCTATCATATCCCCAGATGTTTTTTCTGAAAAAAAAAAGTCTCTTCAGCCAGTTCTCCATCTCCTGTTTAGATAATTGCTGATTTACATCCTTATGTGGAACCCTGCACTGTTTCTGATTGAATTGTGGTTTGAAAAAAACAGGACATATCTCCAGGTCCTCAGGACTTTAAATCTGATAATCTCTTGTAGCAAACTTGTAACCTCTCCAAACTGTATGTTTCTAGGAAATTGAATAAGCTTGTTCTCTAAGTACATTATCCATATTGTTAATGAGACTACTGAATAATTCTGGACTCAGGAACAAGTGGGCATTTCTTTAGATTACCAGAGCCTCTGTCTTGGGGTATTTTTCGGTTCCAGCATGTCTTCTACGCCACATTGCATCAATTCCAAAACTGTTGCAAATATTGAAAGTTTAATTGAAAACAGTGATGCTGACTTAAGTGAAACTTGGGTGAGGGAAAGCACACCTGCTTAAGGCAATCAGCACCTTCATTACTTCTATGATTACCATCAGACCAAAAAATGGCAAGTGGCAGCAAACACATCTCCCTAAAACAACTTGGTTCATCTCTTTTCTAATCGGACCATCTTAGTTTAACAGCCTGAAAAGCCCTGAATAGCAGAAGTTAAACCAAAACCACACACACCAAGTGGGCTCCCAGTGCCCCAGGAAATACCAGGCAAGGAGATCAGCCTTTCTCTGAAATGAAGTGGTCTGGGAATAGGACATGAAGCGAGCTGAAAGTGAGTATGAATGAGGCCCCAGCGTGTGCTCAGCCTTCAAGAATGAGTGGAGGAACACGAGCCTTGCCCAGAGCCCCGCGGCACAGAGATGTTCCAGGTCAGAGATGGCTGGAAGCTGCCAGGATACCTGCAGCAGTTGGGGATCACTTGGGTTAAATCGGTCACTTTTTAAAAGAACATTGACAACTATTTTCTACACTTTTATGGGGAAAAAAAAAGTTGGAAAAATAGAAAACTAAACAATTTAAAATAAAGTTATATGCTGTTTCTCTTAATATGGGAAATTACATTCTGGCATGGTAACCTTCACCCTTTTGTGCAAATGCCTCACACAGTAGTTTTCCTGGACACTATTGTGAAGGGTTGAAGAATCACAGGAAATGGGTTTCATTCTCAGCTAGGTAATGTTGGGCAAGTCACTTCCATTAATTTGTACCTATTTTCCATTTGCAGAACATAAAAGCTGCATGTACTGATTTTTCTAAAGTGCTTGGAGAACTACCATCATGCTAAGAGCTGAGTTTTTATTATTACAAGATTTTTAAATATTTTTTTTTACATTTACTCAATCAACGGCTGAAGCGAGGCTGCCATTCCTTAATTTTCAAGTGGCTGGCCTTGGAATTTGATGTTCAAGGAAACCTGGTTTTGGATGCCTGTTAAGAACATCCAGATAGATTACAATATATATGGTATGGTTTTCAGCTTAAATTACTAGCACTTCATAGCAAATGTCCTCCTGCTCCAGAAGGGACTCGGTGGCTTTGGATGGAGCGCGGGGCGGCTGCGGTTCCATGCCGTATCTGCAGCTAAGGGGAAAAACAGGAAACCCCTGGCCTGCGCAGCGGAGCGCATGCTCCGGCCGGGGGACAAAGGGCCGGTGCCGCTCGGTGCCGCTCGTCGGGCCGCGGGCGGTGCCGGTGCGGGCGCGGCACGGCGCGGGAGGGGTTAAAGCGCCCCCGCCCGCGCGTCCCCGCCGGCCCGCGCTGACCTTCACGGGGCCGCGCCGGGCATGCGCGCGCCGCGCCCGGGGCCGCGCTGCGCCCGAGCTGCGCCCGCCGCGGTTCTGCCCGACCGGCTCGGCCCGGCCCGGCCCCGGGCAGGCGGATTGGCCCGGGCCGGTCCTCGCCCGCCCGTGGCGGGGCCGGGACCGTGGCAGGCGCACGCCCTGCCCGTGCCGGGCGCGCCGTTGCCATTCGGTGCCGATGGTGCTGGCGACGGAGCGCGGGGGGACGCGAGGGGGGACCGCGCGCCGCGCCGCAGCCTGGAGCCGCCGCCGCCCCTGCCCGCGCCGGGCCCGTAAGGGCGGCTGCTGGAGGAACCCTGCCGCCCGGCCTTGGTGCCGTTTCACGCGGCGGGGGCTCGCATGGCTCCCCGCCGGGGGGCAAACAGCCGCACGGGCCGGGGCCGGTGCCCTCCACGGTCGGGACTGCTGAGACCGCCGGCCAGTGCGGCACCCACAGCTAGTGCAGACTGTGAGGGAAGTGCACGGTGACTGCCGGCAGCAGGGAAGGGGCTCACATGATGGGAGCCAGCATTCCTGTGTGAGTCTGAGGTCTAAAACATGGCAGATACCAGCTGCGTGCTGCCTTGCCAGACAAACTGGCATGTAGAATTTAGAGTCGTTTAGGTTGGAAAAGGCCCTCCAGATCAAGTTAACCTGACGTGACCATGTCCACCAGACATGGAGCAGATGGTTCCAGATTATATGTGCCTTTAGTTCAGCTAGAACTTAAGGAATTTTTCCAGCGCAAAACAAGGCAAGGCTGTGTTGATTTGTTTGGCATATTCCTTCTGAGGGGCTGAGAGGGGGAGCTGATAATCACACTCACCCTCCTTGAGTTTCGGTGATTCCTCCGGCTGTTGCCACATGCTAGCACTTAAGATTGGGGTGACCCTAAAAATCAGTGGAGGTCACTGTCGTCACCCTCATGTTCAGAAGGCCATGTGACCTTCATGGCTTGCCCTTCGCTGCTAGTCAATGTAGTGTCTTTTCTGTGCTTGTTTTTATTGTTGGATGAGGGCAGAATAATTTTGTTTCTGATCTGATCCTGTTGTTTGCAGTCCTGCCAGAAAATTCACAGCCCCTAGACAAGAATTTCAAGCAGAGGAATAGAATAAACCCCTCTTGTAACCTGGCAACATCTCGCCTATTGCTGTGTTGAGGGAGAGCAGGGAAGATGGGCCCTGTGAGCTGCGGGAAGCAGATCGCTGCCCCGGGCCCTCGCTGCGGGCTCGGCCATCATGGAGCAGCCGCCTCTGCTCGTGGAATGGCCGCCGTGCTGCCAGCGTCGCCAGAGGCTGGGCTGCTGCTCTCTTCTCCCTTCCCCCTTGGGCTTCGCGTTCCCAGCAGTGTCCTGGGATGTTACACGCTGTCGTGCAGGGCTTTTTGTGACAAGCAGTGAACTGCTGATGTCTTACAGCAGCTGCGGTGTTAATAATTTGTCTGCGTCTGTCAGTCAGCCTGGGGTCTCTGGAGCATCCCGAGCGTGGTCACTGGGGAGAGGTGGCGGGAGTGGGGGTTGGAAACAAGCCGTGGGAGCTGCGCCGCCATGCCGCCCCCCACCCCCTTCTGCTGATCTCACACGCTTGCTTTCCCCTCGCTTCCACATGTTGTCCCTCCCTGTTCCCAGCTCCGGCCTCCCGCTGCTTCTCTCTTGTCCAGAGGGGTTAGCTCTCGTCTCTCATGCTGGAAATGCTGCCAGCGAATGTTTCTGTGTGCTGCCTGCCAGGTCCCTGGGGAAAGGGCCTGGAAATGCAGTGCAGGAGGAGCAGTGGGAGCAAGGGAAAACCACTGCTCGCCTGATGCATTTTCTAATGGGAAAACAGCTCTGCGAGGTGCTGAGCTCTGTGTCGCTGCTGAAGTTGCCCCCTCCCCCTTTCCCCTTGCCCCAGAATTTCCCATCCCTGATGCAGAGGAGGAGAGGCTGCAGCACTACCAGGGAAAACTGAGACGTGTTTTTCAATTTGCCTCCTGCTTATCTCTGCTGTTTGGACAGAGAGGTTTAAAAAGCTGGATTTTCTGTCCCTGCAGAGTAAACAGACAGAGCCCGGCAGCACAAACTATTTCTGGCTTATCACTGGAGGAATGCAGCAGCTGAGGCTGAGCGCGAGTGGGCCGTCAGGAAGGCCCTGAAGGGGCCCCCTCCCCACTCCGTGCTATTAGAAGTGTGAGAGCCCAGCAGGACTCAGAGGGGAGAGTTGGAGAAAAAGGCAGAAAAGGGAAAGAAAGAGGAAGAGAGAGAGTGAGAGAGGCTGAGCAGACCCTGATGGCTACAGATGAAGTTACAGGAGGGGCTCGCAAAGCTACGAAAAGCAAACTTTTTGAGTTTCTGGTCCATGGGGTGGTGAGTCGGGAAAGTTAGTGAGCTGGCTGGCTCTGAATAGAGGGATGAGTGGAAACTGGAGGTTCTGTGCTGGGCTGGATCAGCTCCTGCAGTGTGCTCCTGGGGCGCTGGTAGCTGCCTCACCAGGAGAACACTGGGGTCTGTAGAACCCCCAGCCTCTGCACTGATTCATTGTTAATACAGGCTTGTGTCTGGGGGGATGTGTGCTGTGCTTTTTGCTGTGATTCTCCATGAATGGTGAATAGCATGCTTTTCAGCCTGATCATGGTGCAGAATCTGCACTGGATCTAACCCATATGGGCTTGTAGGACACTTTGTTCTGTAATCAAACTTGTGTTTTGGAAAACAATTCTGATGAGAGCCTGATGAAGCCTTGGGGTGCTGCCTCTGGTTCTTGTCTCCAGTCTTGGCTCGTTTGTATCCTCTGGCTACTTAACAGGTGACTTTCAGGGGCTTGAAGAGATTAGCTCTGCACGTCTGTAACAGTCAATGGAAACTCACCCACGAGAGAATTTCAGGGTGCCATGCTTAATTAAAGCAATCCTTCAGGTCTTTAAAAATGTTCCAGCTTTTGTTTAAGAATCAGGTCTTCGATCTCCATTTAAGGGGAAATGCTCACCCTGTTTTGCTGCCATTGGAAACGTTCTTTAAATGACTCTAGTGTCTGAGAGCAGTCACCATTTATAACATTTGGATTTCTAGCATTGATACACATTGAACAGAAATAAGGCTGTTAAAGAGCCCAAAGGAATGTAATATTATTTGGATGCTGATATTCCCGAGTCCTTCTTTCTTGAGGATCCTGGCATCTCCTGTGACACCTTTTTTAAGACATCAGGTGGGGGCTCTTGTACAGAGGTCATAGAAACCTGTGGGGCTCCAGGCAGGCTATTGAGTTGTCTCCTCGATTCAGGCTTACTCCAGATGTGTAGGCTCTTGTGTGTGTCCCTTGGATCCTGGATGTGGTGGGTGTGGCAGGGCCGGGGACTCTGAGGTGGCCTTGTGCGGTGGTGGGAGCTGTGCAGAGGTGCTGTGGTGCCGTGCCAGTGAGCAGGAGCAGGCTGGGCGGGATCGGCAGCTGCTCTGCTTGGGGTGGCGGAGAGCAGCTGCGCAGGTGGTAGCAGCGGTTTAGTTGTGGGTTTGTCAAGGTGGTCTGGATTGTGATGGCTGGATCTGAGCAGAACCAGGAGCAAGTTGGGAGGGTGGCAGATGGGATGATTTTGCCTTTTCTAAAGTTTCCCTTGGCATTTGCACACCAGTGCTCCTCCTTAGTATCGAGAAGAGTGGCAAAAATAGTTATGGGAATTTGCTCATTCCACATCTAGCTGGCCTTCGTGTGAAAGCGGCATGCAGGGCTCTTAAGCCTGGGAAAATTTTAATTTATACTGGAATGAATATAGCAGAACTCATTTCCATTACTTATTTGGATGCCAGGAACGTCTGTCTTTTCTGCCCTGGGAGTTTTGTTGCTAGTGGCATCTTACTTGAATGTATGCATTAGCCTGGATATCTGTATATCTCTTCCTGCTTCTTGTTGCTGAGGCTGGGGCTTCTTGGCTGTTGTCCTGGTGCCTGCGCCCCTCTTGTATCACCCTCTCCTTTCCTTCATTATTATCTCCTTTAGTTCTGCTTTGATGCCTGGTTTGTTCTTTCCTTTAGTTTTTTCCTCATCTCACATTCAGTTGGGGTAGTCACTCTTCCATTACTTTAAAAAGATGAAAAAAGCTATTTCATTTTATCTCTCCAGGCCCTGTATCCTGCCAAATAAGAGAATGTGCCATGCCAGCCATTACCTTGAGTTTGCCTAGCGCTGGCTCCTCTGTTTTATTACTACCCAAAGTGTGTCAACACCTGAATTAATTCATTGAAAAATCAAGTTGCATAGCAGACTTTAGTGGAATTTCTTGGAGTCAGAATCTGCTCTAATTTCAGGGACCAATCTCTTCTCCAAATGCCTCATTTTTTTATTCTATGATAACATTATTTAATTTGGTTATTGAAAATTATTTTCTCTCCCCCCTCAAAAAATGAGGAGAAGCAAACAGAGGTAGAATGTTGTGAGAAATCTTTTTTTCTTTGTTGACACTTAAATTAACAGAATAATTCTGCAGTATTTCTTATGGGCACTTTGCTGTTGGATTCACTTGATCTTTCTGGAAACATATGTTCCTTGGCTAAGGTCACTTTGCCCTTTGCTCTTGTGCACCTGATTCTGCTTTTGTGCTTTTCCATATTGCCAGCTGAGATGATGACTTCTTCCTCATTTGTGCCAGGCAGAAGGGATCCCCCTGAAAGGTGAATGAATCAAAGGTTAAAAGTCTCAAGTGGGATGCTTCATTCTCTCCTTTGTGAGACTTTGATAGTTTGTTACACCTCTGGCTAGCAGTTGGGCTTTTAGAAAGGTTAAATCTCTTTCAGTTATTTATTTTTAGTATGCTTTTACTCCTGGTCAGGTTCATCAGCGTCTTGCACATCATTTTTGTGGGAAGAATTCCCCCCCCTAAAGGCTTCATGCTGTACTTAGTGCTTTTTTGTTGTTCCTCTGTTTTTCTAGCATTTGTATGGACAAATATGGCTTTAGTTACCACGTTTATGTTTATTATCTTTTTATCAATGCATTCTCTGCTCTCCAGTAATACATTTCAGGCAGTCTTTTTGACATTTCTCTAGCTGTCCAGCTGTTGCCTTACATTTTGTTGAACGAGTTACTAGTCTTGCTGCAGGTCATTACTTTCCTCAGTTTCCTCTATCCTTTAGTCCCTACCGCAGGCCTCATTGCTGGCTGGATCCCTTAAATGGTTCCTGCCTGTGTCTCCCTCCCCTGCTTTTTTATTTGTTTCTTTCTGTTTTGTCTTTTTCTTACTCAAACAGGTATCTGCCTGTTTAGTCTTGAGAAGGTCCGTCGTGCTGGTCTTGTCAAACCTCTTGTCCAGACATCTGTCCTCTTGTGACTGGATTGCAGGAGCCTTTGCTTGGTGCCTTGTGCTGGTGACCTTGGCTGTGTCATCTGCACACAGGAACCTGCTGAGAGGTTCATTTTCTTCTCCCGTTGTTCTGACCTTTTTCATCTGCTGCTGTGTCCTTTTCCTGTTCCCACTTTATCTTCCTTCCAAAGCCAATCTTCTTGCCTTTTATCCACCAGATACCCCTATAAAGGTCTATGTGCCTTTCTTAACTCTGGAGTCATAGCTGTATTTACAATGTACTTGCTGTCAGTTCAAATCACCTTCTTTTTCCCATAGTGATTTTGGTCTTTGTCCTCTCTGCTGTGCTTAGGAAGCTCTCTGTGGCAATAGAAGTCCTTATCCATATTAATTTTCTGTAATAGGTGTTATTTCATAGTTCCTGCTAATCTCTACAGTTTAATATTAGTTCCACTCCGAGATTGCTAATTCATACAAACTTGTATATCGCTGATGTGACTGCTTTCCTTATCCTCAGTCCTCTTTTTGTTTGGCTATCTACTTCTCAAATTTGGTCTTAGGATTTTATGGTGAATACATAAACTCTCTCATATGAAATGGCATTTACAGCTGTGAAAGAAGAGTGTCAGAGCATGCCATCATGTAAACAAATATTTAATATATATGATAACTCGTCAGTGTTAGAGCAGACTAAACAACAGGTCTGATGGCTATGGAGGATCTATAACAGATTTATCAGTGATTGGAGAAAAGGGGTAAACAATGAGTTTCATATATGAGTTTTGCATCTCCTGATACATCTCCTAGGGTGGATTTAAATGAAATGTCACTCTTCAGGAGAAAGGCTTGGATGTCCTGTGAGCTGCCTAGTGTCTAACTAATAAGAAATCACATCAACTGTTAGCCTGATTGGAAGGTGGGGCAGGAAATAATGCAGAAGCAATTGTAAATCCGTGGCATATACTTACAATAATGTTTTTCTGGTTTTGCAATCTGTATGACTAAAAAGCCAAAATACTGGAAACTCAGAGGGCAGTAGTAGTGGGACACCTCTGAAGGCTTCAGTGAGGGAATAGGGGTATTTTTGGTTTTATTTATAATCTCTAAGTATAGAGACTGATAATTTAAATTGTAAGAATCTTTGTCATTGGAGGCTTTTGGGTACTGGTTAAAGAAGTAAACGTCTATTAAAGATGATGGAGATACTCATAGTACTTCTTAGAGAGGAGGAAGAACTGCATGACCTCAAGGACTCATATTTCTGTATATTATAAAAATTATGGGATTTTATTAGGATGGGAAAAACTAAAGATATTTTCCCAAAACTGAAAGGTGTTTTTAGTTTGTGTGTTTAGTTTTCTGTTTTAGTTTTAAAACAGAAACTGTTCCTCCCACTCAGTCACAGGGTTGTAGAGATCACTACTGGCAATACTGAGGTGCAGAGAGTATGGCCAGCTAACACTGGCATGTCTAGAAAAGAGCCTCATGAACTGTTTGTTTTGGACAGCTTGTTCCACTTTCTACCACAGAGCTCCCTGCGTGCTTCTCTCTGCAAGGGCATCCTCAGGGAACGGGGTCTGGAATGGAGACACTGCTTTGCTGAGTGCATGTTCCCCGCTGTGGCCAACAAGGAGGTACTTGGGGCGAGTAGGGCAGTCTGAAGAAATCAAGGAGTTTGATTGGGAAGGTAATTGCAGGGGACAGCTAGAGTGAAAACCTTGTACAATGCTCAACTATGTGAGCAAGCTGCTGGTAGAGATTGAAGGTTTGTCCTTTTCTAGCCATGGACTGATTTCAGACTTTCAAGTAGAAAAATGTTGATGCATAACAAAGAGAATAAAATCATTAATGCTAGTCAAGGCTTTAATTGAGATCAATGTGATTTTGTGCAATATGGGCTTGTTAAACAATGTAGGTGTGTGGATACAGTGGATCTGTGAGATGTTTGAATTGCTCTTCTCTTTCTAAAAAAAATAAAATACTGTAGGACTGTGAAAATAGCCAGATGATCGTTTAGTTCAGTGTTGCGTGTAGAACGGGGGCAGTGAAAGGCAGCATGGAAGTGCAGGAACAAGGCAAAACCTTGGTGATCCTTCATATGAATACTCTGATTTGGAGCTTGGGAGCTTTTTGACCCAGAGCTGCCCTCTGTGTAGTGCCTCTATGTGGATTTTATTTATGGATGTTAGTCTAGTGCCATCTTCCTGAACCCTACTAAGCTTCTAGCAGTCAGTGTTTTGTGTCAGAATTTTTTTCAGCTTATCTTGCATAAGGAATTATCTGATCCTGCCAACTGTTGTTTGATAATTGTAAGGGAAGAGACAACAAGCTCTTGACCAGCTTCTTCTTTCTACAAGCCAGTCATGATGCTGCAGATGTCTGTTGTTCCTCTCCCTCCCAAAGCTGTACTTTTCAAGAGGCACATTCTGGTAGCTCTTCACACAAAATCCCTTCTATACATTAGATCACAGCAGTGGTATGATGAGATGAGTGGTGGAACTCAAAGCTGGTTTGTAAGGTTTATTTGTTTCAATTCCAAAGATTTTCTTGGGTTTTTTCTTTTGGTTGCATCCAAGTGCACCACTTGAACTTGGTGGCAGATTATTCTGAACTGTGAACAGACATGCATGAAATAGAACTGAACTTAATCTCATGTTCCAATTCACAGTTCTGTAAATGGAATGTTTTCCTGGTTAAAGACTTCTGGATTGTTGTGAATATTATATTAAAGTGTGTGGTACCTGGAACACTTGGACTTACAGACCAAGAGCTTTTGGGAAATGGAGGAAGGTGAATATGGTAGGAAGCAAGAACTGCGATACTGATGTTTCAGCTTACTAAACCTCTAAAAGATTCATAGACATTAAAAAGGGGAACTCATGAAGTAACATCTATATTTTTAGGGAGGAGAGAAGCTTTATACCAGTTTTATTTGTTGCACTTCTAAGAGCCCATTTTGAAACAACACATCCAGTTGGGAAACCATTGTGCAGTCAGAAACTTGTTGCCATCACACAGTATCAATCTAGTCTAAATTTCTTAAGGGTTCCATGTACTTCTAGTTACTCATTCTTAGTTCCAGACAGCATCAGATATCTCCTCTTGCTTATGTTTATGCCCTATAGAAGTCATAGAATTATTTGGATTAGAAGGGACCTTAAAGATCTTCTTGTCCCACCCCTCTGCCGTTGGCAGGGACACCTTCTGCTAGACCAGATTGCTCCAAGCTCCATCCAGCCTGGCTTTGAACACTTCCAGGGATGGGGCAGCCACAGCCTGGGCCTCATGACCCTCATAAGTAAAGAATTTTCTTCTAATCTAAACCTACTGTCTGTCAGTATGAAGCCCTTCTCTCTTGTTCTGTCATTCTGGGCCCTTTTAAACAATCTCTCTCCATTTTCCTTGGAGGGTCTTTTTAGTTAAGAAATGTGCTTTTTGTGTACTTGGTGGTGGTGGTTATTCTCAGAAGCTGTCAGTGTCTCTGTTAACAGAGCTGGTGACTGTAAGAGCCACCTGTGTGGTGCTGAGGTGGATGGAGTCTGTCAGGACAGGAGGTTGCTGTAGGTGCAGCTCAGCATTCAGCTGCAATGCAGCAACTCCTGGCTCTCTGCTCAGTCTTTCTGAGGCCTCTTGTGGGTGTTCTTGCTTTACTTTTCTTGACACTTTCTTTTTCTTTCATCTGTCAGTTCTCCAGGTTATTTTCCTCTTACTGGTATGTCCAGACAGGACTCCTTTTTTCTCCTGTGTTTTGACTGCTGTGATGCACATCCCCTGAGAAACAACTCCGCAGTAGAAGAACATAGAAAAACACTGCTCTCGTGTTGTCTCATTACTGCTGTCAGACAGAAGTTCACTTAAGGATGCCAAAGAGGACAGAGACAGGGCTCTGATGTGACAGGAAGTTCAGGCAAGGAGGACAGCAGGCAAGCCAAACACGGCTTAGGAAGCTGTCCGTGGACAGCAGTGAAGGGCTGTGGCAGCAGGTGTCAGGGTGGTGTTCTGCTGCACTGACAGCACTCTCAGGTTTGAACAGCTGTAGCCAGAGCACATGTATACAGGCAATCGGCAGAACTCTTGGAGACCAGTATACCTGCATGAAATGTGTGCCTTTGTGTCTTTGCCTTGATGTTGTGTTGCTCTGTTTTCTGCTTCACCTTCTCAGAGCTGTGAGAGTCATCTTTTCAGCTGGGGACAGGCTGTGGTCTTCCTCATTTCCTATGGCCAGCAGTGGCTTTGCCCTCTGTCCAGTGAGGTGGTTGTGCAGAATAATACATGCAAATATAATCAATGGAGGTAAAAAGGAGATAGGACCGTGGGTACAAACAGAGATGGGTGAGGGATGGGGCTCTCAGGTAGGTGATTTTCCAGGAAGGAGGATGTATCAGTGCTGTTTTGCACTGCAGTGTTTCCTATGGATGCTTCTTGTTTATGATAGATTCTGTCCTGCTGAGGAAGAGGGGGAGAGACAGATCCTAACCTGTAGATAGATGCACCTTCAAGATCTTTCAAAAGCATAAGGGTATTGGAATACTCTTTAGTATGAAGAGTTTTCTTTTTTAATGTCACTATTGTAAAAAATTTGAAGTATTTAAATCACTCTCTTGTATCACACGTGTTTGAGAGCAAAATAAGCTTTTAGGTATGGTGAGATACTGCTTGTATGTTCTTCATTTATCAAAGTTTAAATAGATAAAGCATTTCTGTATCTTGGGAGTCTGGTGGGCTTGCAGCAGGAAGACAGTTGCATAGTGAGTAATACTTTATCTATGAGTGATTTCGGAGGTAGGAACATGAGAACAGGTGAAGGAATGAGGTGGTCAAGGGATGAGATCGAATGTTCTTTTTCTAGAGCTGCCTCTCTTCTCTCGTATTTGTGCTTTCTCTGTTTCTCTATTTTAGTGCTTAACGAAGGAAACTGAAGGCAGTTCAAAAACATAAGACCAAGACTGGGAGTAGATTTGGCTTGCTCACCTTGTTCTTCAAGCCCTAAGTTGTCCTTTGGAGCACCACCAAAGTGGGCCTTCAGTTTTATCCATGTAGCCAGTCAGTCTCCATGAGAGGGGCTGTGCTCAGGGTCTGGGCTCTTCTGAGTGACTGTCAGCTGTCCCCAGCTGACTGACAGGCAGCAGCTGGCCCTGTGCTCTGCCCTTTGCTGGAAGGAGGCCACAGTGTGTGGCCTGGCAGATGACAGATCCTGAATGCAGGCTCAAGAGAGAAGCATTTTCTGGGCTGTTTCTGTCCGCTGACTCTGCCTGGGTCAGAGGGTTGGGGCTCATACACGGGAACAGAGAGCACTGTTCTCTTCCAGCTGTTCTTGGGGCTCCAGGCTCATGGCAGAAGGCATTTGGAGCTTTGCACAAAGCTGCCGTTTGGTCTGTCTGCTGCCTGCTGCTCTCTCACACCTGCCATTGCTTTCTTACATGGACGCTTGCTGAATTCACCTGCTTGGGTTCCTGTGCTGGTGACTCTCCTCCCTCCTGCCTTGCTTCTCTGTCCGTACCAGTTATAGCCCATATTGGTTCTTTGCTGATCATCCATTCCTCTCCTTTCTCCAGTCTCCTTTATAGGTACAAGCATCAGGAATATCTCAGACTTGTGGTGATCAGGGACGACCCTGAGCTGGGGCTCTGGGAGCTGTAGTGGCTTTGGATGGTTAATTTGGAGATGCGGGTCCAAATTATTTTTAGAACTATGTTTTATTGTAATACATATATAAATATTTAGAAATCATAGAAATTATGCTATAAAGATGATATAAACTTTTAAAAATAATGATATATGTTGACTGTACACTAAATATTTTCTTCTCAGTGGACTGGTTTGCATGCCCTCAGGGGTGCACAGATCTCATTTTGGAGTCCAGTGGTGTATTTCTCCCAAGTACTTCGCAGTGTTCAGCTATTGAGCCAAGTGTGTCTTCTGTGTTCTTAGCACCCTTTTGGAAGAGGGTTCCACAGGCTGATACCCACAGTGTGACAAACTCACCCCTCCAGTGGTCTGTGAGCCTGACCCCTCTGCTGATGGCCAGGGTTTGCTGTTTTGGCAGGGGCCGTGATCACTCAATACCTGACTGTCCTCCCCAGGCCACACACGATTCTGCAGAGCTCTGGCAAATGCCCCTTTAGATCACCTTGGATCACCTCTTTCCAGATGAAAAGTCACAATGTATTTATTTACCTTTACTTCCCTGGATGTAGTTCCATATGCCAAGAATTTCTGTGCCATTCACTGTCCTTGTTTCAGCTCTGCTCTGCTATCACTGAGCTGCAGGAGCCAGGGCTGCATACAGACCTTCATTTGTGGACACAGCATGGCCATGGCACACTGATATCCCCTGTTCCCTCCGCTCTTATTTCTTTTCTTTGTGATTTTTTCGACCTCTAGTAACCAGTGAACCAATATTTTCTGGAAGTGTCTGTTTAAACAAGGTTCTGCTGGACAGCAGCTTAGGGCCCATTGCTTTTTCTGTGATTCTTGGATTGTTTTTTCCCCTTTTGTAATTCAGTTCAATATGCCTTGAACTACATTTGCATCTTCCTTTTAAGCATTCATTCTGTCTCATAAAGTCCTTCTGCAGTTCTTGAAGCTGGCCTTCGTCCTTGTCAACATGAATAACTTAGCATTACCAACAAACTTCTTTGATTCATTGGTTTTTCCTGGCTTTTTTGGTTCTTGTTTTCCACAGGTTGTTTTAAATATGCTGAAAAGGAGATGTCCCAGTAGAAGTTTACATGTGCCTTTCTTTTGTTTTCAGAACCAATCACTTTTGCCTCATTTCTGTCCTTTAATCAATTGTTTATCCATAATGGATGCCAGTGCCTCTTGGTTTCCTTAAAAGACTTTGTAGAGAGACTTGGCTTTCAGAGGACTTTTGCTGTATAATTATTCTTATTTTCATCCTGGTTCAAATGCCTAGAGAGTATGTGTGTCTATATTTTTGTGTATATGTGGACATATATATATTGATAATTCTCAGATGAGACTAAACTCATCTCTCTGTTTTGAATTGCATTTTACAGGCAGTCATTATTTTACTGGTGGTTTTCTTTGATGGCTATAAGCTTTTAGAATGCAGAATTGGATTTACTGGGTGTCTTGTGCAGCATTAAGCTTGTGATTTGACCCAGTGTCTCTCAAGAGCATGCAGAAGACAACATAAATGCCAGGGCTTTAGAATGCCTACAGGGGCTGTTGACAAACTACCACATCCATTTCTTTTTTTCTTTTTTTCTTTTAAAGGCTTGATCAGAGACATGACCTTTTTTTATAAAGGATTCGTGTTGCATTATGAGCTTACACTGCTCTCTGGTGTGGGCGAAGTAGAAGGCTCTCAATGGGAAATGTTTATCCTGGTGCTTTGCCTGTGCTGGTTTCTGTCTGCCGCTGCTCAGATCCGCCTGCTCGGCGGTGCAGCATATGCAGCAGGAACATGCTCGCAGCAGCAGTGAGCTGCACCACTGTGGTGCTGCTCGGCAGTGCAGCGCATGCAGCAGAGTGTGCTCGCAGCAGCAGTGAGCTGCACCACTGTGATGCTGCTCGGCAGTGCAGCGCATGCAGCGGGAGCATGTTCGCAGCAGCACGTGAGCTGCTCCACTGTGGTGCTGCTCGGCAGTGCAGCGCATGCCGCGGAGTGTGCTCGCAGCAGCAGTGAGCTGCTCCAGTGCAGACTGCGTGGCGCTGCCATGGGCTGTTCCCATCCGGGCTGAAAGTAGAGCTTTCAGCTGTAACCTGGTCTGGATATGCTATTGACCACTGAGTGTTTTCCCAGCCTAGTATTTTGCCTCCCTGTTTCCTGTCTACTTTATCCCTGAATACCTCTTCATGATATCCAAGATACACCAGTCACAGAGCTCGCGTGCCTTGTATTGCTGCTTGGTGCTCGTCGGGGTGGTCAGACGGGGAATCTGCTGGGGCCTGTGTCGCATCATGTACAAATGTCTTGGCAGCTGCAGAAAGGGGAACCAAGCTGGCTTTTCTTTGTGTTTCGCTTTTCCTCCAGCGTCCTGGGATGCCATCAGGAGCTCGAATGCCCCATCAGGGGGCTCCCATGGGTCCTCCAGGCCCCCCGTACGTCGGAAGCCCCTCGGTGCGACCTGGGATGCCCCAGACTGTGATGGAAACAACAAGAAAACGCACTGCACCACAGCAGGTCCAGCAGCAGCAGGTGCAGCAGCAAGTGCAGCAGCAGCAGCAAGCTACTCAGAACCGGGCTAGGAGGTGAGTGTTCTGGAAAGAAAACACAGCAGGACAATTTGAGGAGACAAAGATGGTACCTGTTTAGCAGTAGATATGACTTTTAAGAACAAATAAGACAGAAGATCTATGTACTGACAGTTTTTTAAGCAGGGAAAACATTAGTAAATTTTACCTTTTTTTTTGTTTGTGAATGGTCTTCAACAAACCAACCTTTAATAATATCTGGTTTTGTAGTTATTCTCCTTTTACTTTGCAGGTTTGTCAGGCCATGAATTTGTTGAGTATGTTTAGCCTTTAGAATTAATGAACAGTTCTCTTCTAATATAGTACAATTACTGTATTATTTGTTGCCTGTTCTGTATAGTTGCTCTGATTTCTGACTGGCTAACCTAATAGTTTGTATATGACACAGGTAGAAAAAACTTTGGTTTGTCATGTGAATGCTTGTACTATGGTCACTCAGAAGAGAGGTCACAAAACTTGCAGTTATCCCAAATGTTTTTACATACAAAGTAAATAAATATGCACTGGAAGTATTTCATAAAATTAGAGGGATTTCTGTGTGGAACTTTCTTTTTGAAATATGCCCACCTTGCACATTGTTGAATACATTCTCTCTTAAATAGGTTAACTAATTTCTTTTTGCAGCACATTAGACCTCATCAGTCTTGAGTGTTGAGTGGGGTCCACATGCACATAGCGTGCAGTCATCTGTGTGGGCTACCTTTTGCAGAATCATTATAGATGTATATACAGCTTCAGGCAGTGTTCTGGTGGTGTCAGGGAATCCAGCTGTAGGTAAAACATGACTCCCTGAGCTGAGTTCCTCAGGAGCCCTGCTCTGTCCAGGTTATATACCTTGGATCAGCAAGCCAGATTTGGGAATGCTTGTGTCTGGGATGCATCTGGAAAGGACGCTGATCTTGAGACTATTAATACATTACAATTGAAAAAGGTTGAACACAGAAGGAATGTGTGTGAGTGCAGCACATGAGCACAAGCAGTGCATGTACTTCTTGGAGACCTTTCCCAGCACCAGCCAAAATGCACATTCTGTGGCACCTCCCAGGAGGGTCTCCAAGAAACTGCATGAAATAATGCCACAAAATAATGCCCATGCTTCAGGTCCTAGGGTGGATATAACCTGACAAATTGCCCCTGCTGGATAATTAAGGTAAACTTTAGTCACTAACTAGTTGCCAGGGAGCATTAGAGGACCGTATTTGATAAAAGTTGGTGGCTTGACTCACAGAAGAAAGTTCCCCTCCCCTGTTCTTAACTTCAGTGTTTCTAGTTTGAGAGCCAGCAGTGATCTCCACTGCCTTGAGTCCAGTTCACACCAGTGCTGCCTGGGTATTCAGAGAGTTTCTCTGTTTCTTCTGCCGTGCCTTCCCTTCAACTAATGTGTTGATTGTTTTCCCTTTTTTCATTTCCACCTCCCTGTGGTTTTCCATTATGTGTTTTTCAGGCACACTTTTCTGGCACCTTGGGTCCAATTCTGGGGGGAAAATCAGTTCCATGTTTTCTAGCATGGGCCAAGAAAGTTGCCCTTGTCCTTTCTTGGCAGGTTCGGTGGAGACAAAAATCTCATTTCTGTAAGAAATTATTGAAGAACTGGTTGAGATCCAAATTCTTGGGGGATGTTGCTTTGTTTTTTTCTTGCTTTTTATTTGCAAGCCTATGGGGTTGTTGCAGGTTCATGCATATCCCAATCCCTTTGGGAGGCTGGGGCTTGCTCAGCCTTTGCTTCCAGATTCAGTGAAGTGTTTCAGTGCAGATTTCATTCTGTGAGCGGTGGAAGGTGTTGCAGTTTCACACCATGTGACATTCCATTCCCATTATTCCTACACTTTTAAAAGGGACATTGTACACCTATTGGGTGTAACTGAACTTTCTGTCCACTGTACCTCCAGGCACAAAGAGTTCCCCAGCCTTGGCTTATGTGGGCATGGGGAAGAGTCTCAAGAATCTGGCATTTCAGCCCTGGCTCATTATTAACAAATGTAGGAAGAGACCATGCCACATCAATGTGTGGAAACTGCTGTTATGTGGACACGGCTGATGACAGACTTGCAGTGTGAAAAGGAGGGGGGTCCTTGTGACATGGCAGGGTGGCAGCAGCTGGTTTGCTTTCTCTCATTTGTCCCTCACAGACAGAGTGATTAATCTCCTGCTTAAGATAAAGGCCTTACAAGTTAAAGAGATGGGACCTGAATTCCCTCTTGGCCCCTGTTAGAGGAAGCTGGGTGACAGGTTTGGTGGGCGTGATCAGTTCTTAGAATCTGAAGACAATCTTCCTGACAGCAGCATTTCTCAGGCACACACAAATTTGTTTTTATGGACACGAGTACAAGTATATTTTTAAAAGCATAGCTATAGAAATGTGCCTATGTATGGGTATGGACACAGTATGTATACACACTGGAGGCACACATACATCTTCCCACATCTGTGTTCATAAAGATGAAGAAATGTGGCAATGTAAGGTCTTCCCCCTTTATCCATCGCTCATGCAAATATGATAAGTAAAACAAGTGTGTATGTACATATGAAGGAAGGATGTGAATATGTGTGTGTTTTCATACATCATATGAAATACACACACATGTATGTGTTTCTTCAGCACTTAATTTTGGGCATGATGGAATAAATGCGTGTTGTCTGTTTGAACAGGTTGATGTGCCATTTGCAGGCTCTCAGCCACTGAGATGTGCACACCGTAGGTGTGTCTGTGCACGCCACATGTGAGACTGTGCTCTGCACGCTCATCTGTGCCCAGGAGCAGTGTGTGCACATGCACTTGCATGTATTGCCGCCCTGCACCACACAAGATGCTGTGATCAAAGAACTTACAGACTTCTTTCCAGGATGCATAACAGACAGCCCTGATTTGTTCTTACCTAACTGCCTCCCCAGGCTGCTGAGAGAAGGGGTACAAGGTCCTGGGCATGGGTGAGACCCTTTTGCTGATGCATGCACAGCTGTGCACCAGCATGTGGAGATGTCAGGATAATTTAGCAGGTGGCCTCGTTACTCCTAGATCTGTCACCATGGTAACGTGTTTTTTTCTTTAAAAAATGTACAGTGCCAAGAGGAGGAAGATGGCTGACAAAATTCTCCCTCAGAGGGTGAGTCGCTTTCATTTCCTATTCCCTTCACAATCAGTTCAGCATCTTAGTGTAATTAGAGGAATTTTAGAAAATTCTTTCACTTTTTGTTTAAAAATCTAATTAAAAAGTAAGTAGGCAGTGGGTGCAAGTGGAGAGCAGGCTGGGCTGGGGGCTGGGAGCGGAGCAGCCCGGCCTGCGCGGCCTCGCGCCTGGGTTAGCCGAGCCAGCACTGCCGCTTGCTGGAGGCTCCGCGGCGCTGGGCTGCCAGCGCGGCCCTTGGGGCTCCGCACGGCTCCTGCTCCTTGCTGAGCCTGCCCAAAGCCCGCTCCAAGAGTGGCTGTACCTCTGGGGCTGGCCCAGTGCAGCTGCCGGGTTATGATTTTTATGGTTGTGTCACCATAGGGCTGAAGTGAACCTGTGTAAACAACAGAGTCCGAGGGGTCGGTATTGTCTGGAGTTACTAATTCTCTTATCCCTGGGGATATGTCTGGCTTTTGGTGTCTGCCTATGTTTGATCCTCAGTGCTTACATCTTCTACTTCCTTTCTAAACATTGGGATTTCTCTCTGCTCTCCTCTCTCATTATTCCCATACTTTTCTTTTTCTTTATCCTCTTGAGTACAGTTCACAGGAAACTGCTTGGTCCCTAAAGGCTTCAAAATACATAGCCTTGTCACATCCTAATCTAAGTAGCTTTGACTTCTGGTGCTTTTTCTGGGCTCAGAATCCCTTGGACAGGTGTGTCCTTTTCCTCCATATCCTTTTCAAGTTTTCAAGCTCCACTGCTAAAGTGAGCCTGCTTGCTGGCACGCTCCAAAGTCACTTCTGTGACATTTCACAGGTGCCTACGACCAGCCATCCAAAGAGGTGAGCCCACTTTGGTACTCCTGATGTTATGCTATCACTTCTTGTCTTGTTACTCCTGCCACTTTCTGAAAGCAGAGCCTTTCATATGTAAGCCTTTAGATCTCTTATGTTGCTGTCTTGAAGGGACTAAGCTACCCTTAAACCCAGACCTTTTGAGCCACTTGCAGCCTCCCTGCTAATTATGTTGAAGCCTCATTCCTGCTCTGCTGATGGTCTGTACCTTTTTTTATAATGAAAGCTAAGTTTCTTGTACTGTCAGTTTTGTCTGTCCCACACAAACTGTTTTCACAGACAATGAGGCTGTTGCTGGAAATATATGTCCATTTCAAGATGCTTTTAGTTTTGTTTTGGGTTGGTTGGTTGTGGGAGTGTTTATATTTTTGGTTTTTATTTTGCATGTTGCCTTTATAAGATTAAAAAGTGTAAGAGGCAATCACACTTTTTTGCCAGCAGAAGATCACTGACTGTTTACCAAGTCCATGATAATTCTTTAATAGGTAGAGCCTTACATAGGTGTGTCAGAAATCTCTACAGTTGCTTTCAGAACCATGCTGTCACTAAATATTCTTGCTTTTCAGTATCTTTGTTGCTGCCAGCCAATAGCTTTAACTGATGGAGTAATAAGGCATTTGCTAGAAGTCTCTTCTGCAGTAGGGTTTTTATGAGTGCAGCTGCAGTAGTGGTATCAATGATGTGACCTCTGTCTGGGTTAAGGTACTCTGTTAGGCTGCAGTTAGTGTGTCAGAAATCCCTTACACCATCTGTGGGATGAAGAAATGCCATGCACATCATTGTCCTGTCAAGTGGAAGGTGGGCACTGGTGGCTGTGGAATGCATGTGAAACGCGGGTAAAACTTCCAGCTTTCTGGAACTACCTCTGGAATGTTTTCCAGCCAGTCAGCATCTGTTACCCACAGATTTTTTGCAGAGTCTTGCTTATGTTTTCTGGGAAATTTGAAGAGAAGAGGGGAAGATATTAAATACATTTGACTCTTGAAAATGATCTTATGTAGTAGTGGAAAGGAGGTGGGTTCCCACTGTTCCTTGCTACGACAATGACTCAGCAGTTGGCACAGGTAACCTCTTGTTAGATTTCCAGGCTCTCTGGTCAAGCCTGTGCCGCAGTCCTGGAGCATTGTGCTGGTTGGGTAGGATGCCTGAGCCACTCCAGGTCAACTATTTGAGAAGGATTTAATTTTGCAGGAATATAATTGTATGAAAAATTCAACCCAGCAAACTGTGCATGTAGGAAGATTGGATTAGGCAACAGCATGGGACATCCTGGCACTTCCAGTCTAGTTCCCTCTGTCTTGGAAGCCATGACACAACTGCCACTTCAAAACTAGTTAGGTTCCTTACCTGAAACATACTTTTGACCTGGCAGCTTGGGGGTTTTTTTGTTTTGCTAGGCTCGGCAAGGGAAGTACTTTTAGTTTGCCAAGTTAGAGAGGCTCCCCTCTTGAAATCCTCTTAGTCATTTGTTTTCTCTGATCCTGGTTAAATCAATGTTTTTCAAACTTTTTTAAATCTACCTCTCAAAAAACCAGAACTATACATAGTATTACAGATTGCCAGTATTCACCATGCTTGGATGCAGTTCCTGCATTTTTAGCTCTGTTGGAAATAGCACTACAAATTAGAATTGCTGTGCTTTTTTGGGTTTTTTGGGTGTTTGGGGTTTTTTGTTTTGTTTTGTTTTTTTTCTTTGTTTGTTTGGGTCTTTTGTTTGTTTTTTTTATTGGCCTTTCCACATTGATACAGCCTCTGGTCATTCTGTGATTGGCTAATACAAGTATTTCTGCTTTCTGTCATATGCAACTGATGAATTCCCATATTAGAGCAGGATTTAGACTCTGAGGCATAATCCTGTGTGTTGTAATGCTATACATGATCCCATCTCCATTATACGGTTCTGAGCTTCCTTACATTCTCTGTACTATCCTCTTCCTTGCAATGACAGTGACACCCAAATTTATCATTACTAAGTTTTCTTAGCGTACTTCTCCTTTTTTGTACAAGAACACTTTTTTCCTACACCAGGTCTTGCTCCAACCCCCATTTTTCAGTCTTTAGGAGTGGTTCCCTTTATGACTGTATGTCAAATACTTTACTTAAATGCAGGTTGATTGTATTGACAGCATATATTTTGTCTAAAATGCAGTTTTAACACAAGGGCTTTGGTTACGCTCACACTGACATACTGTAACATAACAAGGCTTAGTATTTTTATAGTGTATTTAACATTGACTCGAAGTCTGTTCAGCAGGCTCTTTCCTGCCCTGTTTTCCTCACTTCTGGATCTTTCCCTTGTTCACACTTGGCTCTCGCTGAAACCCTCATTCAGTTTTGGAGAAGTTCACAGGCATCTTCATTCATGGCTGGGTTCCTAAATCTCTGGAGCTGATGTTACCTTTGTGACCCGGGTTTCCCAGCTGTGCCTCAGTTTCAACCTCAGACCACAAACTGTCTGTAGGGACACATGACTGCACCTCAGATTGTACCTCTTTCTCCAGGCCTTGCCTCCTCATTACTTCTGGTCAGTCTTATTTTCTCTTAGTATTCAGTCATTACATTTTTTCCCAGGCAGATGTGAATGTGATCCACCATTCTGATTTTTTGTCTTCCTTGCCTACCCATTCTGATGCAGGAATCTCGGCTGAAAATCATTCTGGCTCCATATAGCTGTGCCCATCTCTGCTTTTCCTTGTTTAACTTGCAGAATGGAGTTCAACTTTGAAACAGCAAACTGCCTCTCCTTCTGTGGCGTGCTTGTCTGTTAGTATTGGCTGCTGTTCTTCTCACTCAGCCCCAGATTCCTGAGGACTTTTTGTCCAGCTGTGCTGACAAGGTTTTTTACACCTGTCCTCTCCTTTTCATCTTCTCTACTTCATTTTCCTTTACACAAATATTTAGTCAATTTTTGCTGCTGCTGTTCACTGACCACCATATGGAATTCTCTGCACAGATCCCATGCCATAATAGCTGTCCTGCTGTGGGTTGGTCACTGCATGGCTGTTGTCCACCTCTTTCTTCATCTGAGCCAGCCAGAGGTGAGGAACACCTGGATCTGCCATTCTTTCATGTAAGAAAGAGGTTAGGGGTGTGGTGGTCAGTGGTAGCCTTGGATATAGCAACTGTGAAATAGAGAAATTAAAGATCTTGCCAGGGATGAGGAAGGAGAGTAGTCAAGTACAAACCCTGGACTTTGGACAAGCAGAGTTTGCCTTATTCGGGGGACTGTTAGGTGTGATTCCTTGAGAAGCAGCTTTGAGGGGCAAAATGTCTCAAGGAATCTGGGAGGTCTTTAAGGACCTTTAAGAGCAGCCTGCTTTAAATGCAGGAAAATGAGCAGATTTATGAGGAGCCCAGAATTAGGTAATCACAGTGCTGGTCCCAACTTCAAAAGGCAATGTACAAGAAGTGAAGCAGGGACAAGGTTACAAAGGAGGAGTTTAGAACAATTGCCTGGGCATTGCAAGGAATGGTATCAGCAAAGTCAAAGCTCAGCTGTAGTTGAGATCTTCAAGGGACATCAAGGAGAAGAAAAGCTTCTTCTATTGCACTAGTAATAAAGGCTGACCAAGGAGAATGTGTGCTCCATGCTGAGCGGGCTGGGTGATCCAGTGATGACAGAGACAATAAGTCTGAAGCACTCAAAGCCTTCTTTGTTCAGTCTGCACTAATGATGCCTCCCGTGCCCTGTGATCAGTGAACACATCCAAGAGGAACAGGCCACAGTGGACAGGGATAGGGCCAGGGATTCGTTGAGGAAACTTGACCCGTACAACTCCATGATAACCAACAGGCTACGTCTGAGGGAGCTGAGAGAACTGGCCAATGTCCTTTCAAGGCAACTCTCTCATATGTAAGAGTTTTGTGTTCAGGTTGGGACATTTTGGTCTGAATGGGCTGACAGCCATGTGGGTGCATGATGAGGCTGAGAAGGTGGCTAATGGTTGCTCAGAGTGCTGCAGGGATGTGTCATAGCAGCTGATCAGTCCAGCATCCTTGCCACTGGAGGAGGCAGTGCCATGCTGGCTTATGAAATCTACAGGTGGACCAATCTCTGTGTGGGGAAACCAGTTGATATGCTTGTGGACGTGCTGGAGGAATGAACCAACAAGAATTTTCTGGAAGTCAACGAAGTCAAATGTTCTTCCTTGAGAAAGAGGAGGGCTGCCTGGCTGAGAAGCAGCACTGCTGGAAAGGCCCTGGAGGCACTGGTGGACAGTGAGCTGAGTGTGAGCAGGAGGTATGTCTTGTCAGCAGAGATGACTAACAGTGTCCAGAGCTCTGTGTCCGGGAGCACAGCCAAGAGATTGAGGCACTTGATTACCCTTCTTTGCTCCATACTCGATAGCTCAGTGCTAGAGCACTGTGTCTAGTTTTAGGATCCTGAATTCAAGAAAAACATTGGCAAACTGGACTAAGGTCAGTGGATGATTGTCAGGTCAATTGAATGACTGGATCAGCACATGAGGAAAGACTGACCCAACTGGCCTTGTTCAGCCTGAAGGATGCCTCTGAGGGGACCTAGCAATATCAATGGCTTGCCATGTCCTAGGAGAGGAGGACCAAGAACATGGGTTGCTTTTGCCATTTTACTGGACTGTGTTACCAGCCCTGTAGTAGTCAGTCAGAAATCCTCCTCAAACCACTCTCTCTTAGGGGTTGTAGGGTGGCACAGTTATGATTTATAAGGAATGTCAGCCCTTAGCTGTCTTTCTTGGACCATAGAAGCCTCAGTGGTAGAGATACTTGTGTCAATAAGCTATAGTCTAAAGATTCTCAGCAGGGAAACTGTCCAGTAGCTGCCAAGTCAGACTTCAGTCACTGCCACTTAAGATAAAAATTCTGGTTCTCAGCCAATACATGTGAAATGCATGGGTTATGTCCATCTGCCATAGGTAGTAAAAAAGGCCAAGGATCAAATTGAACTTGTCAAACTTGGGGGAGGAAGAGGTTTTGGATTTTGTTATCTGTCTCAAAGACAGAAATTCTTGGGTAGCCTAATTCTCAAGATGCTGCCAAATCTCTATTTATTAGTGATTTTTTTTTTAAATCAAGATTACTGAAACTGTTTTGTTTGTCCTGCTTAAGCAGTGAAGATTGCAGCTCCAGTTGTTCCTGCCTGCAATAGATCCAGTTTTATTTACTGAGCTTTTTCTGGGATCCTGGAGGTGCACAACAATAGGACCTGTGAAAGATTTGCTGGCCAGCTGTTGTATAAAACAGGTTCAAATTACA
This sequence comes from Melozone crissalis, assembly GCF_028551555.1. Lineage (NCBI taxonomy): Eukaryota > Metazoa > Chordata > Aves > Passeriformes > Passerellidae > Melozone > Melozone crissalis. The sequence continues at coordinate 106,100 of NW_026535794.1, read as the reverse complement.
TCATCTTGCTCAGGACCTTGTCCAGATGGGTTCTGAATACCTCCAGCCAAGGATGGACACTCCAGAGCATTTCTTGGCAGCCTGTTCCAGGGTTTTAATACCATAATGTGTTTTGTTTGTTCTGTCACAGGTTTTTTTTTCCAAACCAATTCTTTATAGGGAGTGAATTGCCCATGCTGCAGTGAGTTTCTGCTGCCTCTCACCCTAATCCCATGCACCTCCAGGGGGAGGCTGGCCCTGTCTGTGCTTCACCGGTCCCCATGGCCATCGCACTCTCCCGGGCAACCTCCTTTTCCCTTTTCTTCTCCAGGCTGGGGAAGCTCTTGCAGCTTCTCCTGGCAGGTCTGTGCTCCAGCCCCCAACGTGCTCTGCAGGCCTGGCTCCAAGATGTCACATCTTTGTGGTCCTGTGCCCACCAGTCCAGATCCAGTTCCACCAGCGTGGAGTAGGAAGGAAGAGCCTCTTTCCTGGGCTTGATGGCAAAACCTGTGCTAATGCAGCCCCTTTTGCAGCTGACCTTTGCTATGGCTGCCTGGCCCCTCAGAGTCCTTCTGCCCTTGCTGTGTGTCCCTCAGGGCCCCCAGGTCCTCTCCTGCCAGTGTGTTTTGTACCGCAGCAATGCCCCCCTGTGCCCCTGCCCGGTGTGACTCCGTGCCAGGAGCAGAGCTTTCCCTGTGCCCACCTTCACCGTGCTGAGGGGCCGTCCTGTCTGTGCGGCCTGTCAGGGTCCCTGTGCACAGCCCTGCCGCCCCCCTGACCTGGGCTCGGGGCTCTGGGGGCCTGAGGGCCGCGCTCAGCCCAGAGCAATGGAGCCAGAGACAGCGTGGAGCCTTCTCTGTGGCTTTGGACGTGAGCAGCAGAACCAGACCCGCTCCTGGCTTTTTCTTTAGCCTTCCTTCTGCTCCTCATCTTCTTGCAGAAGGCTTCCTTATTGCTTTCCCCAGCCTCCTGACTGTTGTCGTTGCCTTCCAAGCTGTCGTTCTGTGACAGCCATAGAAGCTATCCAAAGATGTTTGTATCCCAGAATTTGTAGTGTTGCAGCTGTTCCTTGGTCTCTGATTCTGTCTCACCAGCCTTGCACATCTGTTTACAGGCAGGTGTGGTTGGGCCCCCACACTGTCTGCCATCATGTCGTTCCTTCCACACTGTCCTCATTGCCCCCACCTGCAAGTTGGCCATTTTTTTTGTCATCACTGATAAAAAATCTTGTGAAAATCATAGATAAAAATGCATAATTTAATGACAATTGCTTTTTAGTAATTTATAAAAGTTTGAAATGTTTGAATTTTCATAATAGAAAGATAACTGCAGCCTCAAGAAGGACACTGTCTTACTAATGTTTATAGTAATCTCTTCCAGTTATTCATGGAATTCTAAGATAAAGTATAACTACATATGTTCAAAACCTTGGCTGACAAGATGCTGGTTCTGCTAGGTGCTTTCTGGAGTTTTGTCAACTAGATCAAGGCCAGAATGGAGAATTGAAGTATTGAAACACTCTTTTTGCATTTATAGTTAAAACTTTAGTAGACGAGTGTAGACCTGCATGGAGCTATGAACTTTTCTGTTAGGGCAAACCATGCGAGGGAAGGAATTAGGCAGGCTGCACAGATCCTTGTCCCATAGGCATTGTTATGCCTCCAAAAGATTATTCCAGTAGTAGGGTGAGAAAGCAAAAGACTAAGAGCTCACAAAACTGGCCTGAGTAAGCCTTTGATCTTGCCCAAATCCCATCTTTGCTGTGACCATAACACATCCCTAGAGAGGAATACATACACAGCAAGTACAATTCTTCTCTCAAACGCTCTCCCAACCTGTGGCCATTTGCAGTTCAAGGAATTAGATGCACTTTTGTCTTTGGCTGATTTTAAAGTGTTTGTGCTTTTTAGCATCTTGTAGTATTTAGCATCCAGTTTGGTTAAAGGAATGGAATAGGAGATAACCGTTTCACTTTCATGTGATAAAAGATGTAAAAGCATGGAATAAAAATATTTATTGAAGGTTTCTGCTGTTTCTACAAACTTCCTAGAAATTTGGATCCTGGTCTAGTACCTGTTGAACCAGCCAGAAAGGCTGTATCACCTGTGCTGCATAGGCTCTATCCTAAGGACTCTGTAGGCCACGCTTCAGCCTGTGCCCAGGGCATTCACGGACTGACTCTGATGGCACTTGGCATGAAAGGTCTGAAACTACTCTCTCAGTCCAGAATTTTTAATTGACTGTAGCACACCATCATTAATTTCTTCAGGCAAGGAACTGAGAAATCTTTTCATGTGTGCAGAACAGGAAAAAAACACTGGGGAGTTTTGTTGTGTCAGAAGATCTGCACTCAGTGCCTCGCTGCCCTTGCTCTGCAAGCTGTCTGTCAATTCCTTGATGTTTCCAGGGTAGTGCTTGCTCTTCATGCTCATGTTTCTTTTATCATGCAGCTGATACTAACATTTTGAGAAAGCATATAAGCAGTTTAAACTATAATGGTTTGTCTAAAGCTGAACAGAGTTTTTACTCTGGTTTCTACTTTTCCAAAGTATCTGTGGTTTCTGCTTTTCCGAAGTTTTAGTCTTGCTGTAAGTAGAGCAGGTATTCTACCATCTCAAAACAAAAAGAGTCAGTTGAAAGAGACATTTATTTAATAACCTTAGTCTGTCTAAATACAGCAAGGAGAAATTGTTTGTCGTCAGGCTGGAAAAGAAAATCATTAAGATAGGGATGGAAAAAACCTGTAAAACATATAGCACAGGTGCCTAGGGAATGTCTTCCCACTGCTGCTCCAGCAGTGGAGGGAAATGCCATCAAATGAAACTCACTCGTGGCAGGTTCCAAAGGAGCAAAAGGAGGTTCTTCCTCCTGCATTGCCTGGTGAGGTTCTGGACCACTCTGCCTTGGATTGTTGCGGATATGAAAGGCAGCAACTGTGAACCCTTGTCAGAGACACAATACTAGGAGAGCCAGCTGTTGCCATGACCTCTGCAATTGTTCTCATGTCCTTGTTCCACAGGGAACATGTGCATGCCTGGTGTCTCTCACATAGGTGTTTGTGCCTTACACCAGATATAAACTGTAAATTTAACTGCAACTAATTCTGTTTCTAAAGCAAAACATGAATACCAACTCACTTTTAATTCCTATGGAAATATAGGAGTGAATATTGAGTGAATGTTGTAGAAATAGAAAAGCTAGAGTGAATATTGTAGAAATAGAAAAGGTTGTCTAGTAGATCTATTTTAGTTACTTACAGTACCTTTTTATTATTTTCCTGCATGAGTTATTCCAAATTAAGAAGCAACATTTTAATTTAAGGGTATACTTACCCATTTCTAAGCTCAGTTCATTAGGTCATACTCGAGCCTACTTCATATCCCCTCCTCTGCTAACTGCCCTGTAAAAGAGAATATAAAAAGGGGGTTTGTCAATAGAACTAATGTAGTTAACTAATGTATTAAAATAGCAATAAAAGTTGTTAGGATCGTAAGTTGACACCTGATGGCTGGTCATGTTGAGACTTTGACATGGAGGTCAATTTCACCAGCGCAGGAAGATGTGCTGACAAAGGCAGGCATCCTACCTGGCATTTTTACTTACAATGGGTGACATTTGTTTTTGAAACACCGACATGAACACACCCCACCCCCCTCCCCCTTTAGTTTGGGGGATGCAGCACTTTTCTAGCTTTTTAGAATTCTAGGACAAATTCACTGCAGTTTGGACTGCCAAAGGTAGTCTCCCTGGCTGCTGGTAGCTAAGCCTCTCTGGAAGAATGCAGCCATGGTTCAGGCTCTGTCGATTCAGGCGGGGGCTTCCAGAGTGCATTGGCCTCAGTTCTGTGCTCCTGCTCTTCAGTCTGTGCTTGTCCCATGCCTCTGAGAGCTGCTGTCGCAGGGAGAGCCCCTCTGGGCACTCCTGTCCAAGGGCTGGGAACGCGTCAGTGGCTGTTCTGCAGCATGGCAGATTTGTGCTCCCGGTGTTGAGGAATCCCGTGCTTCCTTCTCAGATCCGGGAGCTGGTTCCTGAGTCGCAGGCCTACATGGATCTCTTGGCCTTTGAGCGCAAGCTGGACCAGACCATCATGCGGAAGCGCGTGGACATTCAGGAGGCACTGAAGAGACCAATGAAGGTATGTTGTGGAAAACTTGGAGATTGTATCAGGGGAGGCAAATAATTCTTGTGGTAAATGGTGGAAATACCTTTCAAGCTAAAGTCTCATTAGCAGAAATGCTTTGGAATGGGTTAGACAAAGCTCCTGAGAGTAAACAGCTGGGAAGCAGCATGCATGGGAAAGTGGTAGAGAAAATTCAGTGGCTGTTACCAGCTCTAGCTTCTGAAAGTCTTTAATAAGGGGAATAATAGCCTAGGGATAAATAAAGGATCGATAAGCATTGGTTTGGGAACTTGGTATTAAAATGATAAAAAATGAGAAAATAAGAGATTAGAGGGATGTGCTGAAGGTATGTATTATGTTTTCAATTCAAATTTGGTCAAAAGTGGAACTTGTGGAATAACAGAGCATACAATGGGAAGAATTACTTACAGAAATTATTAGTTGTGTAAAAAAAGAATGGGTGACATTTTCTGCAGTTTCTATTAGATAAAGTCCAGCACTTTGCTCTTCCTAATATCCCACTGAAAAGGTTTTTTCTAAGTTTTCTGAGTCTATTCTTTGGAATCATGGAAGAGTTTAGATCGGAGGAAACTGGAAGTTATTTAGTTCAACCTTCTGCTAAAAACAGGGTTGTCAAGGCCTTGTTGAGTTTGAAAATCTGTAAGGATGGAGGTTTCACAGCCTTGTTAGGCAGTCTGTTACATTTTTTGCCCATTCTCATTGCGAAGAATTTCTTTTCGTGTCTCATTTAAGTTCTTGTAACTGTATTGGGTAGCTCATACTCTATTCCTCAAATAATTCCCTTAGAATGAAGGGTTTTGTAGCCATATGTCTGCTGTGACATAAAGCTATCATTCTTGTCTGTACCACTGTGATGGGGGTCAGCCCAACAAAGATAAATGTTCTGTTGCTTTTGTCACTGTACAGGCACCTGATAAAATATGGAAGGCTTTTACCTCTTGGTGTTTTTCCAGTTGATATATGTGAAACGAACAAAGCAACAACAAAAAACAAACAAAAAACCCCCATAAAACGCAAACAAAAAACCAACCAACCAAAAAAAAAAACCCAAAAAAACCACCAAAAACCAAACAAAAACAAACCAAAAAAGAAACAATTAAGTTATTAAGTTCCATTAACACCTCCTAGACAGAAAGGAAACTCAATTGTGGATGGTCTAAATCATGAGTTCATTCTTAAAAAGTGTTGCGCATAATATATTTTACTCTCAGAAGAAATAATTCGTCTTACCTTCTTGATATGGGTAGAACACCATTCTCTTAAACTAGTTAGGAATCTGGCCATATTTAAAGGTGATTGAAGACTTTGACTTAAATTCATAAATCAGCAGGAAGTTAGTTATTCTGTGGCAAAGTCTTTAATAAGGGAATCAACAAGTGCACAAGGTCCTAGCTGTAAGCTGTGCTATGGAGATATTCAGTGTCTGGGATAGAGAAGAGTGTAGGAGGCACAACACTCTACAGAAACTGTAGACAGAAAATTCTGTTTCTATCTAGGGCTCAGCAAACACGTTTTAAATATCACTTACTCACTTAACATCTAGAGAATGATCAAATAGATGTTTTCCAAATTCATGTGTAGGTAGTCCTAGCATATAGGTATCAGAACTGTCAAAATAGGGCTAAACCTAGATAAACTTGGGTTTTTCTTAATGTTAAGTATTTCCATTTTATTATAGTTGCAGAATTGGTAACAGCAGTAGAAGTTATTTCTGCATTTCCATCTCTTATCAAAGCTCTTGTAATTTTGAAATACTTGTCTTAGAACGGTGATTCTCAAACTGGGATTGTAATCCTATGCGAAATATGAATTTGTCTAAAGTATGTGAAATTATGTGGGTAATAAGCAGGATTTCTCAGAGTTACCAGCTGTAGCTGCAGTTACAGTGTTTGTCGTGGTGATTGAGCTGCAGCTAGAAACAGCTAGAATCTGTGGTTGTAGGGAGCCACAGATTTAAGGTCTAGTGTTGCTCAGGTTGGGGTTTTTTTCTGTCTGAAGACTAACTATTCTGCGGAAATTTTAGGCATAAGTGGTTAAAGCTTTTTTTTTTTTTTTTTTTTTTTTTTTTTTTTTTTTTTTTGTGAGGACAGTGCATAAAATATGTTTGGCTTGTTGATCCTCCTTGGATCTCCTGAGAGCAGGTGCACTCTTGAAGCAGATGACAGCTGTGGTATTGCTGAAGAAGTGAGGAGACCTGGGGTTTGGGCGGCTGTTGAAGGGGAAAATGTCCTTCCCCACGTGTCAGCTCCTTTGACTGCTGTCAGCAGCCCTCTTCAGCTGCCTTGGCAGTTTCTGCTGGTTGGGCACTGCTGTGTACTCTTCTTCAGCCAGTCCTGCATTCCTGGATTGCATCTGTCATGAGAGTCTCAGAATTCATTGTCTGCAGAGCAGCATTAGCAAGAGTCCTTGTACAGACTTCACGGAAGACCCACATGGTCAGAATTCCAGAAAGAACTTCTAGGAGGTAGTCAGGCAGACAGGGCTGCTTGACAGATATAGCAAGGTCCATGACCTGAAGGAAACAGAAACTATACACTCAACAGATCAGTAGATGTCATTAAAGAATTAATTACTGAAAATCTATGCAGTTCTAAGGCCATGGTGGACTTTGGGAGTGGGATTTATTTTTCTAAGTATAGATATAGCCATTTCATTCATTTATATCTGAGCTAGTCACTCTCAGCTCCCTTCATAGTTGAGAGATTAGGTTGGTGTAGACAGTGGTGTTCAGAGCACAATTCTTCTCATACAGAAGTGGATGTTTAAAATAATATAGATAGATAACACCCTAAAAATGCTTATTTGTCTCCACTGTGTAACCCTGAGATAGACAGTTGTCGCCATAAACATAATTTTAAGACTGAGATGATTTTCATCCCAAAGCCTGAACCAGGGTCTTCTGACTGAAAGTGGGATGTGACTGTGACATGGGCAGGGCTCCTACTCCAAGTCCTGGCACCACAGACAGTGCTTTCATCTCACCCAAAGCACAGACTGTCATCCAGAGACTGTCCCTCTTTTGCAGTGAACTGGTGTGAGACATTCCATTTACCAGATATGTGTATAGTTGCAGTTCCCAAACTAAACGATCTGCTTCCAGGTTCTCCATTTTTAGGTGAAAAACAAGTAGTAGCATCAGAACACCATCATAGTGTCTCTCTCCCTAGTTTCGTGAATTGAGATACTTTTTTTCCCCACTTTCAGGTTTTAAGATGACTGAGGAATTGATAGTGGATTGTTGCCAGAAAGCAATTATGGTTTTTTCTGAAACACTTGTCTTGTGGCATAATTCTGTGTTCTGCTTTTTGCGTTATGAGATAAGGAAAATGCAAACACCTCATCTCCTTTAATCAGTTAGTGTTTTAAAGATGTCTTTCAGGTTCTTTAATGTTCTCTTTTCTTGGGTAAAAAATTCATTCCTCCCAATCCCTGTAGAAAAATAATTTTTCAGTGCATCTGACTTCTTATTACCTGTCACTATACAACTTCTCATTCTCTCCTGAGAAAGTAGAATATGCAACTATGAAATAAGCTGCTACAGCTGATTTTGTAGACTACTGTGCATACTAATTTCCATTTTATTCCTCTGTAGCATTTGCTTCACCTTTTTCTGAGTTTTGTTTTTGTTGTTTACGCTTTTATAGAACTATTTATAAGTGTTTTTCATGTGTCAGTGCAATTTTGAACTCAGTAAATGCTGTCTCATTTCTTTTATTATTCATTATACTTGTGTAGTCTACCAAGTCATTGGTTTTTCTGCTTTGTGTTGGCCATTTTTAAGTTCATGTCCATTTTCTTTTCAGGAGTTACCTAACTAATTTTGTTTCCTCTACACATTTTGACATATCTTGCTGCTGCTCTGAGCAAGATGCCTCTATATTCCGGCTCTGATATGGACATTCTTCATTTAATTTGGGTATTTTATAATGATCAGACAGTGGTCATTGTTTTTTCTGTTTCCTGATTTTTGGTTTCCATGCTACCACTGTTCATTTTGCTTTCTAAAAAGCTTTATTTTCTGTGAGACCGGAAAACAGTTACTGTATATGCAATAGCAAAAACACAGATTTTAATCTTTTCTGTGCTTTGTGCTTGAGGTTTTTATGCTATATTGAGGTTCGTAGAAATTCACCCTTAAGATATACTTAGAGAGCTTTTAACACAATACTACTTACAAGACTTGCAGTCAGATTTTCTTGAGTCAGTCAGCAGTAGACTGTCTGCTAATAACTTTGTTTGTTTGTTTGTTTGTTTGAAATCCCAAGCACAACTTCCCTGGAAGGGCCTGGGGGGTTTTAGGTCCAGCCTGAGAGTTCATTGAAGGAAACTAACTTCAGCAGTTGATGGAGATTAATCTGGGGGATAACACACAGATCCTGGGATCATCAGATACTTGCTTTCTGATTTGATTTGTTAGGGATTCAATACTAATGGAAACTGAAAAAAAAAAAAAAAAAAGTAACACTATAAACCAGGGAAGGTTTTCTGGAGGATTTGACAGATCTCCAGCATTTCACCCATTTAAAGCTGTATTCATTACTTAAAGCCGTATTCATTTGTGTAAAGATGACATCAGAGAACTTGGAGAAAGAGCAAGCTTTAAGTGTGCTGCTCCACTGTTCCTGTCAGTCTCCCATTCAGATCTGCTTGATTTCATGTGAGCTCACCCAGCAGCTGTGCTGAGACCTTTGCAGGAGTCCATTGCTGACATTACCACTCATCTCTTACCTATGATTACTTCTTTCCTTTTAGTTTTCTCAAAGAGAAATTGTAAGTGAAATACAATGGGTTTAGGGGTAGACTTTTCATTTTAATATGACTGCTCTTTAAAGTTCCTTTTGCTGAAGCTGAGTCAAAGATCAGTGTCTTACTGTAAGAGAACAAGGAGCTGAAGCGTTTACTGATTTTTGGACAAGAGATTATTTGAATCACAAAGTTGATCAAGTCTCTGTGAAGTTCCTCCTGCTTAGCCTGGCCTTTTTGGGTAGTGAAGTTCTGGTGTGACTGAAGAGATGAAACGTGATGCTTACTTTTTGCCCTAGAGCTCTAAGTCTTCTCTTTAGTTTTTGCTCCCAGCTACTGAGAGTCCTTCGGTTGCTTGCTCTTCTGTTCTCTGAGAATCCACTGTACAGAGAGGAGAACAGATTCTAGGTCTGTGTGATGAAGCACGTGGCTGAGAAATTTACAGAATTTATTGAAGGGCTGTCGCTTCTTGCCACCACTTTAATAAGGCTGCAAAGCAATCAAGTTGCTCATAAATGTTATCATTTCCTCCCTGGATGAGATGGAGTTGCTCAACTGGAGACGGAAGAAGGTGTTCCTTCTCTCATTCTGAGAGCCTTCTGGATATGAACTTGACATTCTTGTGGAACATAGGGATACTGCGAGTGAACCAAATGCAGTGATTTTTGGTGTGAATCAGCAACTGAAGAGACTTCATGGCCTGTACTTTAAAACCCTACCCAGCACCATGTTGGTGTCTTTCTTTCTTGAGCTCAGTTTTAACTATATCTCATCTCTGAGCTGGCATCTTCCAAGATTGGACATCCTTATGATAGCAGTATGGCTGTGCATGCTGGAGTTCTTACTAGATAGATCCCTTCAGGTAGGATTCATACTGTACTCTTGGGTCCCTGCTAAGGGTCTTATTGCTCACTGGTAGTTTGAATCAGCTGCCAGGAGAATAGTCACGGTAGGAGAGAAAGAGCTTAAGGGTCCAAAGTAACTGTTCCTGGCTCTAGAGCCACAGTTCTGAAATCTTGCTAGGGATTTCTAAATTTATTTTCTTTAAATTCTACTGCATTAAGTATGTATTACCACTGTTGGTAATAAGGGCTTGTAGGGGAAGTTCAAAAGCCATTGTCTAGTTCCTGGACCTGGAAGTGGAGACAGCCTGCCAAAATGTCTGGGAGCAGAACCATTCCCAGGTAGCTCTTACAAGGAGCCAGTGGTGCTGCTGACACTAGATGTCTATTAAGTAAAAGCCTGCTTGTGTATGTAGGTACAGTTCTGCAAGTAATCCAGGTGGGGATAAAATTTAGGAATGGCACATAAAATGTCCAGGGTAATTTGAAGAGTTTTGAGTTTAGAAAGGTGAAATCCTTCACAAATCCACCACACTAAATAGAGATTTGGGGTCATTAAAATAATTATATTATGAAATAGCACTTTGGCAACAGGAATCCTGTGGGAAAAGATGGAAAAAATCATGGATTCACAAGAATATTTTTCTGCTAATCTGCTGTTTTTACCTGTGTAAATCTGTCATTTTCTGCACTGATGGCACTTCGGAAAATCCTGTTCCCTGTCAGAGCATACTGTAGACACTGCATTTCTATCAAACCTCTCTGTTACTGTCTTCTCCAGGTTTGGCAGAATGTAGTAATTTTCCTGTTCCTCTTCAGCCATACATCTCTGCCTTCCCCATTCCTCTGTGCCAGATTATGCTGTATAATCTGCTGCATGTAGCTTCGTTCTCTCCTATGTGTGTATAAGCTTTACAAGATCGAGCCTTTCTTACGTTGTTTTGTTGGCATGAACTTGACAACTGTAGCCTTTTTGGCATTGTCATCTACATAGGTATTGGAGATTAGAGTCCCAAAGTAATTTTTGGTAACAATCTTTTCTGGAATCCATGCATCAGACTTAATAGCTGGGTTTTCCACGTGATGCATGGAAGGAAGGGCACTGAGAGATGACACAGCCATAAGCCACGACAGTGATTGGGAAGCTTCAGGTGGTCTGTAAAAATGACAATGTATTAGCATGATTGTATCTCTGGCAGACTTCAGCACCTGGGTTAGGGATGAGGCAGGGTGCCTTCCTTCACACAAGTCTCCCAGCAAGCTGGAGCTGCAGCATGTTTGCTCAGGGTGAAGGCAGCTGGGGTGAAGAGGAGAGTGAGGCAGTGGTGTGTGTGTTGGTGTGTTCAGGTGTGTCTGCAGGAGGATGGCACGATGCAGATGGGCAGGGTGTGCCCAGCAGGTAGTTCGCAGCATGAGCTGTATTTGTGACTGCCATATGCAAATCTGAGCTATGCAACGATGAAAGACATTTGTGTTGCAATAGTGTTGCAGCTGAATTTTATCAATCTAGCTAGGTCGAAGCCAGAAAGGACATAATATCATGCTTTACCCACAGTGATTTCTCAGATATCTAATCTAGAAGTATAGGATGTATCACTTCTTAGGCATGGCAACCTCCTGTCTTTCTCCATTTACAGTGAATTTCAGCATGTTTGTATAGCCAGGAGTTTTTGAAAGGAATTTTTAGTTTCAGCTCTTCAATGTATTTTTGTACACGTAAAGAATCTTAAATTCTAATACAACTGGTGCAGCTGTACAAAACATGGAGATTCCCTATTATATGTGTCATTGTCACCTTTCCTGCAGCTTCCTCAGATCCTGAACTTAAACTGGATATGTACTTTTCCCTTGTCTATGTGCATAACAGCAAAAGCGGAAACTGAGACTTTACATCTCCAACACATTTAATCCTGCAAAATCAGATGCTGATGACTCTGACGGCAGCATTGCTTCGTGGGAGCTGCGTGTGGAGGGGAAGCTCCTGGATGATGTATGACTTATCTCTGCTTCACTGGGGCTGGCAGGGTCTAAAGATTGTCCTTTGGAGTGGTAGGTTGTACTGGGAACATCAGCTGAGACAAGCCATGTCTGAATGGCAGTGTTGGCTTGTTGCTGCTGGGAAGGCATTGTGCCCAGCCCAAGTGAGGGATAGGGCCCTAATGGGAATGTTAGAGAGTGCAGCAGAAAATGAGGCAGACATAAGGATGGGATAGGTGGGAGGAAGTGGAGAGAAGAGGGCTGAGACTAATCCTTTTAAAGAGATGGCAGGGTTCAGGTTACAGCAGATGTGGTAATTCTGGCCTACAGTGGGCATTGCATCTTGTGAAGAGCAGGATAACAAGGAGAAGGCAGTACTTCATATTCTTAGGGGGTACCACACAATGTATGAATAGTTAGAGCAAGGATGGAAGAAACATTTTACCATTATGAAGTCCTCAGAAACCTCAGTGGTGGATTTAGCTGTCTTGGGGAAGGCTGGACTTTGCTAATAAAGGCGTCCATCTATTTGAAATTACTTCACAAGTAAGTGTTTATAGGCTAAACAGACTGAGAACATGCATGCATGGAGACGGCAAGGCTTTCAGTCTGTCTGGAGGTACCTGTACATGAATCAGAGTCTTGCTGGAGGAAGAAGTGGTGACAAAGTGCAGCATCTGGGAATTGAAGTTAGTTTCAGTTTAGAAATTAGAGCATAAATGTCAATAAAGAAAGAGATTCTTTATTGGAAGAACATAGCTTTTCAATTACCAGCATTTTTTAATAAAATGTTATCTGCATTAAACACAAAGAAATAAATTGGAATCCCGTGGTCTGTATTCTGTGGAGAGTCTGGTAATCACAGACCTTCTAATTTTTAATATAGACAACATGAGCTGTGCACTAAACAACAAATACTGATAATTAAATGAAAATAAAAAACTTAAAAGGAAATAGTTTTGCTTAGTGTATGACAGTCTGCAAAATTTACTGTAATCTGATAAATCAGACCAAGAAATTAGCATTCATCAAAAAAATCCCAGGCTGTTAAAAAGAAAGGTATACAGAGGACTTGGGATCATAGAAGGGTTTGGGTTGGAAGGGATCTTCAGGACCATCTGATTCCATCCCACTGCCCTGGACAGGGACCCCTTCCACTGGTCCCTGTTGCTGAAAGCTCCTTCCAGCCTGGCCTGGAACACTTTCAGGGATAGGGCAGCCACAGCTTCTGTGGGCAACCTGTGCCTCACCACCCTCTGAGTAAAAAACGCCCTTCTTAAGACCAGTCCAACCCTGTAATTACAGATCTTGGTAAAAAGTTGCCCTTGATCTTTCTTACAAGCCTCCTTTAAATATTCCCTGCAACCTATGTTTCTCTGGGCTGAACAGCCCCGACTCTCTCAGCCTGTTCTCACAGGAGCGGTGCTCCAGTCCTGAGATAATTTTCATGGCCATTTTCTGGACCTTTCTCATGGATGCCATGTTCACCTTACAAGCCAGTGCTTTTCAATAACATTAAGAGTCAAGGAAATATTCCCTAAAATGTACACTGTTCCACTACTGTTGAGATTTTTTCATCTTACCCTGTTTTTGTCAAAGGGAGAACTCAATTAGATTGATCACATTTGTGGTTTACATGGGATTTAATGTTCAAGCCAGACTGAGAAGTCTAGAACACAAGCTAATAAATGCAGCCTTACACACCTCTGGTTCTTCTGCTTGTACAGCTCAGCAAACAGAAACGGAAGTTTTCATCTTTTTTTAAGAGTTTGGTTATTGAACTGGACAAAGATCTTTATGGACCTGACAATCATCTTGTGGAGGTGAGAAAGCTGTGCACCCTTTGTGTAGAAACTAGTTACTGGCACACATAAACACCTGGCGCCTGTTGCTTCCCTTGTTTAGGGGCCTTTGCATTCATTATCTCATTTAAAGTATTTTCAAAGTTTTCAAAATTCCATTATTCTTAAGAATGTTTGCTAGAGGAATCTACTATAAAAACATAGATGTTTTAGTGCTGCAGTGCTCATCTTAGAACAGAATGTATGAAAAGATGAAAATATTGTACACATTTCTCCTAACAAGTAAAGTATGCTAACAGCAGAGCAGATTCGGCACTAAAGCTGAATTGAAATGACTGGGGGGTGGACGTGGGGGGCTGTTGTGGATTGGTTTTGTTGTTATCTTTTTTAGATTATTTTTTAGATTGCCAGATTTTCAGAAAGCACGCACTTGTCTAATTCTGGTATGGTATGCTGTGCAAGATGCACCTCCATGGACATCAGTGAAAAAAGACCAACAATTTTGTTTTTCCCTTTGTTAGTGGCACAGAACTCCCACAACCCAGGAGACAGATGGCTTCCAGGTGAAGAGGCCTGGGGATGTCAGTGTGCGGTGCACATTACTCCTCATGTTGGATTACCAGGTCAGTGCACTGCTTTAGCCTGCAACACACAGCCACTGGGACCTAGTGCAACAGAGCAAATCCATCTTGTCACACAGCTCTAAACCCAATATACTTGTACTTGCAGTGTCACATGGTCCATTGAAGTGAGAATGATACCAAACAGAAGGATTATTTAAAATTTAAAGGGGACAAATCAAGTGAATTTCTAATATAGTCTAGCAAAATATTGGTCTTGGCGTTATGATAATTAGTATTTTTATTGCCCAGTTGCAGAAAAAATATGTATTTCCTCCTCTAGCTTCTTAGAGAATAGTCAGAGAAGTTGCAGGCATGTTACGCATGTGGTTCTTTAAAAAAAATACAGAGGAGAAGCTTTTGCTAGTGATACCTGAACTAGCTGGGTAGCTGTGGCAGTCTTACCTTGGCACAAACAATGGACACAGCAGTTGGGGAGCTCACCAATCTGACTGAAACTGTCCCTGGAAGAAACATTGCTGTCTTAAGGGAACTGTTAACTGTTAAACTCGCTCTGCTGTGAGTGGATGGGATCCCCCTTTCCAATGACAGCTCAGGCTCAGATGCATTTTGAGGGTGTACCTTTAAGAACTTGTTCTCTGCCACTTTCTTTTGCCTCCAGGCAAATAGCATCTATTCAGGATATAGGCACTCCATTTTATGTTAGCAGAGAGAAAATTGTATTAATTTTAGGGAGCATATGGGCTAACTGAAATACTGATATAGGCAGTGAGCATTTTTGCTATTAAGACAATATAATGATGTTTGTTATGCTCACCGTTATTATAAATTTATGCTTTAAAATAGATGTTCTTTTGTTCTTAGGTCCAGATTTGTTATAAAGCTAGCTTGGGGTGACCTGCCACCCATCAGAGTAATCCTTGCTTATTAATGTGGTGAATACTAAACCTGAGTATGAGTACACACTTGAAGAAGCATCCAATTCCAGATTATCCAAGGAGTTTTTGTTACAAGAGATGGAGAACAAGGAAGTTGAATTATATCACTGAGATCAGGAAAAGAAATAAAATCTATTGACTGGTTGTAGTTGGGTAAATTTTTTGGTGTGCACCAGAACGGTTCATGCCTGAACAGAGTTCCAAGACAGTGTGTTGGCGTGAGACAGCAGTTATTAGCAGCTGTGGAAGCATCATCCTGCCTTCCTTCTCTCTCTCTGTGGTTAACTTACAGTAGTTCAGAGGAAGAGCTGTTCTTTTTCTTCTCTCATTCTCAGAAGTCAAATTTTGCATCAGTGTTGAAAGGGAAAATTCTTCCTGAGTCTTTGTACAAGTTTTTATTATTTGAAGCATGTGGTATGGGTAGTCTGTGTGCATGGCACAGGTACAAGGTCCTTCTTCCTAAGCACCAATGGTGAGACACAAAAATACAAACTTGTGTTTTTGCAATCTCTGCCGCTGAATGGGATACTTCTCCCAAAGAACAGAGTCCCCCCAAGAATTAAAACTGACGCTTCCTACTTGTGTATCTGTCTGCTTTCTTCTGTGCTGCCACCTCCTCGGCTCTCTGTTGCAGCCCCCCCAGTTCAAGCTGGACCCGCGGCTGGCCCGCCTCCTGGGCATCCACACGCAGACACGCTCGGCCATCATCCAGGCCCTCTGGCAGTACATCAAAACAAACAAGCTGCAGGACTCCCACGACAAGGAATACATTAACTGCGACAAGTACTTCCAGCAGGTAACTCTTGTTTGGACACAGTAGCTCTTCAGAAGCAAACTCTTAACATCCAGACACAAATTTGGGATGAATGAAAATTAATGATTTTTATTTTCCCTTGATGATTTGCAGTATCCTCAGCACTGAATGGCTTTCAGCAGCCACTACAACTAATATCATTAACACCCTCTCCATGTGCCAGTGTTGTCAAAACCAAGGCCACATAAAAGCATCTCCACCCTTTATGTAAATATGATTATGGGGTTTTTTTGAAAGGTAATGTTAACTGAGCTCTCACTGGCTTACCTAGCTTTGCTTTTCAGGCTCACTTGACTTACTTTGAAAGTAATTGAAAGTGGGGTTTGTGATATACTTCTGTGTAAGGAAAATACTGGCAGTTAAAATGAATGAATAATGTTTTAGCAACCAACAAAAGTAAATGTTGTGATGAAACTTGTGTCCTGGTTTTCTTTTTAATTTTTTATTTTCTGTTATTAATTTGCCCTACAATAGTGTTTTTCTGTCTGAAAAAAATTCAGTCATCTTCTTTACAATATGCTGCTGTAAACCCTTAGTAAGAGAGGGAGTATTTGCTTCTCTCCCATCATGGATACAGCTGATGCTCATGTCCCGGTGAAGGGTCCTGTTCCCTCCAGCAGCTAAACCAAAAGTGAGACACCTGAAATTGTCATGGCCTGATGGGTATGTCTGGAAGCCCAGATGAAAGTGGAGGGACAGAAGTGACCAAAAATTTAATCAGGAACCTGAATTACAGCTTTCAAAACCACTTTCTGTATTTGCCTCAGTTCATTATGAGCTGCAGATTCCTTACTTTCTCATTTAACTGCAAGATAGCCTTTGGACAAACCAAATTTGTTGTTTATTGTGTTCCAGATCTTTGACTGTCCACGGTTAAAGTTTTCTGAGATTCCCCAGAGACTCACTAACCTGCTGCTGCCGCCAGACCCAATAGTGATAAACCACATCATCAGGTAAGTTTGGTCAGCTCAGCACTGTCCTGTGCCAGACACTCACTAGGTAAAGTACAGCTGCAGTAGCTGTAGGGACCAAAATCCAAGTTTTATAACTTTGGCATGAACACCTTGGACTTCGTTGTGTGTTTGTTCTATGTGTCATTCTAGTTTGTTTAATTCTGAATTATTTTCACTAGCACAGCATCAATTTTCTAGGAGTATGAAAAGCAGCTTTTATATTTACTAGAATGCCATTGGTTGGGCTTTTTCCTAAGGAGAAAGGAATGAAAGTTTGAACCCACAAAAAGAGATAAAAAAGAAATTGAAATGAGGTATTGTCCATCATGAGCAATCATTCCAATCACTGATATATTATGTAAAATGTACAACAGCATTACGATTTCAAGTGCAGGGCCAGTCCATGCATGCTTTGTTGGGAGTGGGTCAGCTCCTTGACTGTTAGTCTTATCCTGAGAATGCCAAGAAGTCAAGAGATCTCCAGAGATTAACAACAAAGAGTATCTGGATTCAGAGGAGGTCATTGTGACCAAGATGCTGAGCTCTCGTATCCTTGTCAGAACAGATGTCTTCCTGGCATAGCAGATGAAACACAACTTTCAGCTCTCTCGGGCTCTTCCAGCATGTGCCTTTTTAAGTGACAGCTGTGTACATGGAGGAGGGGGATAAAGAGACTTCTGGGGATTGCAACTTTGCTGTTCAGATATTTCAATCCTTTCCAAGTTTCTTTGTCAGGGTCAAAACTCTGATTCCGTATGTTTAAAAGTTATTATTACTTAGGTTACTGATTTGATTTCCTACAGAATATATACAATATATTTTTAAGCAAATGTTTCTGAATTTGCTTAAAATTGGGCTCTTTATTTTAAATTTGTAACATACGTGATAAGAAGAATAATATGTTAAATGTACATAGGCTATGAAAATAAAGTTTGCTTTTTGATTCATTTGAATGTATCAAACAGAGTAATGAAAAAGCAGCTTGGTGGCCATCCAGACTGAGAGCTGTGTATGTATTGTCATTGGGCACAGCTCAGTGCCCTGTCTGATGGACCACAAAAAAGCTGAGGTCCTCAGAGAGAGATAGTCATTGCTTAGATAAAAATGACAAGGGACTGATGATTATGTTTCTGGGGCAGAGAGATGACAAAAAGGTACTGGAGGGAGTGGTTCTTGTCAGATACCAGCAAAAGAACAGGTGTGTGTCACAAAGCTACGGCTTTGTGTCTGCCAGCGTTCTCTGATACGCTGTGTGCACCACACAGCTCCTGACAGCCTTAAATGGTGCTGACATAATGGTATGGACAAAGGAAGAACTCATTTCCTGGGAACAGGTAGTACTTTTGCAGGGAAGTCTTTACTTACTTACAGTGTTGGGCTAAGCTAAAGTAAATCTGGAAGTCTGACACTGAATTTAAAGAAAGTAAGTAATTTTTAGACTCATACAGTCACAGAATAGTTTACAGTCGAAGGGATTACTGGTGGTCATTGAGAGCTCCTCCATCCAAACTCAAATCAGGTTCAAAGTCTATCCAGGATATTTAAGGGCCTGGTCCAGCCAACCTTAAAACAGAGTCTCACAAATGCTCTGCCCTGTCGCCCTGCATTCAGTTTTTTAGAGTGAGTGTAATCAGCCACTGAAACAGTATGCCAGCTGCCTGTCCTGGTTTAATCCAATCTTCAGCGTGTCCTGCTTTAATCCAATCTTAATCCATACACTTCTTCTCTCTCCAGAAGGGCAGGGGGGAAAGATTGAAAAGGTAAAAGTGAGACAAAGACATTGCGATGATGATGATGGTGATGATGATTATGATGATGGTGATGAACAAATCTAACACTACAAGTGATACAGATGAAAATATTGCTTACCACCAACTGACTGATGCCCAGGAAGACCCTGAGCAGTGAACACTTGCCCCAGTTTACTGCTCAGTGTGGTGCCACGTGGTTTGGAATATCCCTTTGGTCAGTTGGGGTGAGCTGTCCCAGCTCCTTGTGCACCCCAGCCTCCTCACTTGTGGGAAGTGTGAGGAGCTGAAAGGTCTCAAGAGGCTGCAAGCAATGATCAGCAATAAATATCTCTCGAAAATATCTCTCTGTTACCAGCCATTTCCAGCACAAATTCACAAAACAGCTATGATGGAGAAAATTAACTCTATCCCAGCCAAAACCAGCACATTACTTCAGGGAATTTCTCACTGCTAGTGATTGTAAATGGATGGACTTGTAATTCAGATAAATCCTCAGGCCTGCCTTTTACAGGAAGATTACGTATATCACAATTATTCATTCCAGTTTTAGAGGATATGCACAGGAACAAAAATGTGGAATATTCTAAATTCATTCTAGAAATTATAATAGTATTGTAGAATCACTCTCTGGGTACCAACAACCTTCCTTTTTGAAGACAAAGAAGAAATAATGCAATGGGGTTGAAGTGAACATAAAGTAGAGATTGTCATAGAAGTCAAATCTTACCTGAGCTCAAGCTAGAAGTGGAGATTTTCTTGAGTTGCACCCCTAATTGCAGCTGACACACCTGGAATCAGAGGTAAAAAGAATAACCTCTGTGGGATTACCATTTCTGCAAAGAAGCGAGACATCTTCCACACTTCCACGCACATTAAAGAACGCAAGCAGACTGCAAAGCATAGCTCTCCAATATTCTTCTAGTACAAACAGATTATCTCTGGCACCCCCCTTTTTGACTACCATCGTGATTTTCTAGAAACCAATTCTTTATAGGGAGTGAATTGCCCATGCTGCAGTGAGTTTCTGCTGCCTCTCACCCTAATCCCATGCACCTCCAGGGGGAGGCTGGCCCTGTCTGTGCTTCACCGGTCCCCATGGCCATCGCACTCTCCCGGGCAACCTCCTTTTCCCTTTTCTTCTCCAGGCTGGGGAAGCTCTTGCAGCTTCTCCTGGCAGGTCTGTGCTCCAGCCCCCAACGTGCTCTGCAGGCCTGGCTCCAAGATGTCACATCTTTGTGGTCCTGTGCCCACCAGTCCAGATCCAGTTCCACCAGCGTGGAGTAGGAAGGAAGAGCCTCTTTCCTGGGCTTGATGGCAAAACCTGTGCTAATGCAGCCCCTTTTGCAGCTGACCTTTGCTATGGCTGCCTGGCCCCTCAGAGTCCTTCTGCCCTTGCTGTGTGTCCCTCAGGGCCCCCAGGTCCTCTCCTGCCAGTGTGTTTTGTACCGCAGCAATGCCCCCCTGTGCCCCTGCCCGGTGTGACTCCGTGCCAGGAGCAGAGCTTTCCCTGTGCCCACCTTCACCGTGCTGAGGGGCCGTCCTGTCTGTGCGGCCTGTCAGGGTCCCTGTGCACAGCCCTGCCGCCCCCCTGACCTGGGCTCGGGGCTCTGGGGGCCTGAGGGCCGCGCTCAGCCCAGAGCAATGGAGCCAGAGACAGCGTGGAGCCTTCTCTGTGGCTTTGGACGTGAGCAGCAGAACCAGACCCGCTCCTGGCTTTTTCTTTAGCCTTCCTTCTGCTCCTCATCTTCTTGCTGGCAACCACAGCATCACAGATTCTCAGAATGTTTGTGGCTGGAAGGGACTTCTGGAAATCATCTGGTCAAATGCCCTTCTCTGCTCAAGCACAGTCACCTGTAGCAGTTTGGCCACAGCCATATCCAGATGGCTTTGGAGTGTTTCCAACATGGGAGGCTCTGGGCTGTGGGAAAGGCAGATGGGCTTTGAGGGTCTTACTGCAATTTGTGCTATTGCTTGGTCACCCTTCTAGTAAAAACATGTTTCCTGGTGTTCAGAAGGAGCTTCCTGTGTCTCAGTTTGCACCAACTGCCTCTTGTCCTGTCACTGGGTACCACTGAAAAGATCCTGGCTCTATCTTCTTTAAACTCTTCCTTCAAGTTTTGGTAATTTCCCTTCCCACCAGCCTTCTGTTTTCTAGGCTGAATAGTCCCAGACCTCTCAGCCTTTCCTCGGCTGTGAGGTGCTTTGATGCCTTAATCATCTTCACGGACCTTTTGAGAATTCTCTACAGGAGCTCCCTGGATGTCTTGCACTGGGGAGCGCAGCACTAAGCACAGCACTAGAGGTGTGTCCTTGTCGGTCTTGAGAATAGAGAAGGATCATTTTCCTCTACCTGCTCACAACACTCCTAATGCAATTCCATCCCTGGAAGTTCTTCTGCTCCCCCAAGTCTGTCAAGCACAATTAGATCCTGAGCAATTTTGTTTTGCTACCTACTGCAGATGCACACAACCCACACATTTGATAGGTGGAGTTGAGAAGCCAGAATCTTTATATTGCAAGTGACAGTGACTGAAGTCTGATTTACCAACTGCTGCGCTGAAGACCGTTTTCTTGTTAAGAAACTTTAGTCTAACAATAAAGTAAGTGTTAAGTCTAAAAGTTGGCAAACTGAAGATAAATTTAGGACAGGGCAAGCCAAAGAAGGATACTGATATTTAGTGTAACAGGTCTCAGGAGGATGTTAGAAATTAAATTTGATGGTCTGGGCAAAAGCTCCAGCTCAAAAGTCTTTGAAATCTAACTGACAAAAGATGAGAGAATATACTGGAATAGGAAAATATATAAAGATACCCTGTTCTTATACTTTTTTTACAGCATCTGCAACAGGCTTTATTGAAGAGTGAATTCTGGGCTGGCTGGAAATTAATTCTGATTCATTATGGCAGTTCTCATGATCTTGTGTTATACTCTCCATAGTGTTGACCCCAACGATCAGAAGAAGACGGCTTGTTATGACATAGATGTAGAAGTTGAAGACCCATTAAAGGGCCAGATGAGTAGTTTTCTTCTCTCAACAGCTAACCAACAGGAGATAACAGCATTGGATAACAAGGTATTAGCCCAAGAGTAAAGTATCCCGTGGTACACGTACTCATTGTGTAGCTTCACGTGTGTTTGGTGTCATGTGTCAAACAGTAATGTTGTGAGATGGGAACTTGTTAAGGGCATGTGCTTTCAAGGGATGAATAAGCCAGATGCAGTGGGAATACATCAGGGTGAATGGCATTCCCACTTAGGATTTGATCCAAGGCCTAACATGGTTGTGGAGGTGATAGAGTTTCACAGGTAGTGTACCAAGTCCCCTGATGCTTGAGAATCAGCTGAACTGTATGATTAACTTTTTATTGAGAGGTCATGATATCTTATTAAATTGCTAAGGCAAAGCTAGGAGAATCTCATACTGAGGTGTGAGTTCATAACTGCAGAATGGCTTTCTGCATTAGGTGGAAATATGGAACATGCGTGGCAGGAAAATCACTTGGAACCACTTTGGGAGTTCTGAGTGTCAGTGGAAAAGGATCATGTGCACTTCAAATAATAATATCCACTTTAAGGCAGTGGTGGGTTTTGCAGACTGTTTTAGGGATTCGTGTCCATGGGGCTGTCATCCAGTTCTGGCATTTGTCAGTGGCCCATTTGGATTGGTAAGGGATAAACAAAAATGCCTTCTCAGAGCAAGGCCCAGGTTCTCTTTGTTTACTGCTAATACAACCAAATATGCTAAACTCTGGTTTTCATGCAGTTTGAAAGGGGGTCTGGGCAGCAGCAATGCAATGGATTCTGGTAACTGTTGCAGTGTCTTTGCTGTCATGCCTCTTGAGGATGGTCCTTTTCAGCTGCTCAGTCAATTGGTCCCCAGCCCATATACGCTTGCCAGCAGCATGCGCAGGGTTATTCTGTTTCCAGTCGTGCTCCCCTTTTCCTCTGTCTGTGTCGCCTCTTTTTTGAATATTTGCTACAGCACAGGCAAGCTGTGATCAGTGAAGTTGCTGAAGTCCCTGCTGGGTGAATGGGCACGGGCTGCTCCTGTGTCCCTCTGTGCACAGCATTGCTGTGCTGCCATGGAGTCTCCTCCTGGGAATTCGGCACATGCCAGTGGAGTTCACTCCACACAACTGCAGCATTTTTCCAAAGAAGGAATGATTTTAAGTTAGCAGCAGCTCTCTTCTCTTAACATACCATGTAGTAGCTACACTAGTGGCCTTGATGGCATAACCAGATCAGGGGATGATTATTTTCTCCCATGTGCTCGGTCGCCTTAGCTGTTTTGGCAAAAGTGATGAATGCATGAAACTAAATGAGATAAGTTTACTATTTCAAACTAGAATGTTAGAGGAACAGGGCAGCAGAAGTTGGCTTTTGTGTGTGTCTGTGTGCAAATGGTTCATGAGATGTCCTCCCCTTCATACTTGATGATTAGCCATTATAGGACCTCGACTCTTCTTCAGTCTTCATTCTTCCCCACTAGTTAATATTTCTGCCATAATATCTCTAAAGATATTATTTTTCTATAAACCTTCCATACTCGTGATTTGTCATTGTTCACGCTTTTCTTTTTGCAGCCATGACTTTTACAGGCTTTCTCTTAAGAGAAATCTAGAAGTCGTGGCTATTCATTTGACATGGACTTGATCAAGAAACTGCTAGAGTTTTTAAGGATATTGAAGATGTGATCATGATGGTAACCAGGGGAATAACTGCTTTCTTGCACTGGGCACTGCTTAACTGCATATTTATTTAACACCTTTCCTCAAAGATCCCAGTCTTGGCAGGCAGAGTGATTCTACACAGGAAATTATTACATTGTGCAGTGACATGGCTTAGTTCTGCATGCCATGCAGGAGTTCAGTGCAGGAAGTGAAGGAGAATCCTGTACATATTTGTATTGCAGAAGTGCAAGTGAAACCAGAATGTAGTGGCAGGATTGCAGTTAAGTTGCTGCTTTTTGAACTGAAAAAGCCCTAGGAAGGGCTGCACAAGTCTGTGGTGTAGAATTGTCACCTTTGTACATTACCAGGAGTACAAAGACAGTAACAGAGCTGACCTGATGGTCACTGGAGCATGGGAGAAATTAAAGAATATCTGCTTTGGTTTTTTTTCTATCAGATTCATGAGACAATTGAATCCATAAATCAGCTAAAAATACAACGTGATTTCATGCTGAGTTTCTCCAAGGATCCCAAAGGATACATCCAAGACCTTCTCCGGTCCCAAAGCAGGGATCTTAAGGTGAGATAAGATTTGAAAAAGAATGAATAGTGTAACCAGAATGGAAGAATTTTATCTAAATGTGCATAGAGCGTATAGCCGAACAGCTAGGATGGATGATTGGTGGAAGATAGACAATGAGTGGAGTGCTGCAATCCCAGAGTAGATAGGAAAGATCGTTTAGGTTGGAGGAAAGATAGTTTAGGTTGTGTTCCAGTTCCAGTGGAACAGTGGTGTTTCATGGGAGTGTTTCATAGGTCAATTTGTGGCCAGACAGTAAGTTTGAAATGCAGGGCTTTGATGATATATTCTGTAAATTCAAAGCTGTGCAAAACTCAGCAGGAGCATCGTATAGTACAAGAACACAATTTGGGTGTTGGTTCATAATTTAATCTTATCGGCTGTCCTTGAGCTTATCTTTGAGATGTACAAGAAATCAAAATGTAAAGAAGTTCAGTTGTTTGCCAGCAAAAATTAATAATTTGTTCCTCATAGTGTCACATTTTCTGTCTTTAACTGACATGCCTCAAAATCAGTTGTATTATTGAATCCATGAAATTATTTTAATAAAATCATTGTGTCTTTCTTATATAAATGCCTATTGTTAACTGAATAGTCTTCCCAAAATCTACTCTTAAGATTATGGTTATTCCTATTTATATTGTATTCAAAGGGGACAGGAATCTGATAGCATGTTTAAACAAACCTGACCTCTACTTGAGGGACTTACAAACAGAGGTGTTGTGGAGCTTCTCTACCTAGATACATGGAATAGTTGTTCAGTTTTCCCTGACTGAGAACTAGTCCCATAAGAGCCTTTTCTATTAAGATTCTGCCCTGCTGGCATCAGAGTTGTGATTCCACAACATTGCTTTGCAAAATATACCAATGACTATATTTACCTGTGATTCTGTGATGCTGGAGACAAAGTCATCAAATTCTATTTTTTTGTAGAATGTTTCCAACCCTCTGCTGCCCTATCCCTGGAGGCAGATTGGACAGGGCTTGGAGCACCTGGTCTAGTGGAAGGTGTCCCTGCCCATAGCAGTGGGGGTGGAATGAGATGAGCCTAAAGGTCCCTTCTAACACAAACCATTTGAGCATTCTGTGACCCTATTTTAGCAGTAAGCATTGTCCATTTGCTTTGGGCTTTGAGAACAGTTCTGACCATTTTTATGTGTAATGTAGATAAATTTTCACTCTGGGTAAATCTGAAAGTTTCTCTATGTGGTGGAAGAGCTATGGTGAAAAATGGCTTTATTTTTGTCACAGGTGATGACTGATGTGGTTGGAAACCCGGAGGAAGAGCGCAGAGCTGAATTTTATCACGAGCCATGGTCCCAAGAAGCTGTGAGCAGATATTTCTACTGCAAGGTATGAATGAATATATCCACACTGCTGACTTACAGATGCATCTCTTGCCACTGAGCAATTTAATCTGCTAAACTGTACAGTGTGTCTTTTTCTTGCAGATCCAGCAGCGCCGACAGGAATTGGAGCAATCTTTGGGAGTGCGTAACACATAAGTACTGCTCACAAGATTCCATTGGCATCGCGACCACCAAACCAGTGGACTTCTCAGTGTTACTTAGCTCACTGTTACACATGGACCTGCTTCCTGACTGGATGAGAACGTGCCGTCAGCACACCAGTCAGAACACCAGCTTTAGAGTGACCCTTGGAAATCTTGCCCAGGACAGGTGTCTCAAACCATTCCAAGCCAGAGACAGCACCATACAAGTGTCAGTGTGAAAGAAGACTAAAGGTTCACTCATCAACGCACATTGTTCAGTTTTAGTGGAAAGTTAGACACTACACAGCAAATCCTTATGGGCTATGCTTAGAATCATGGGTGGCACCGATGGTGGAGGTTGAGATAGGTGTTCTAGGAGACTACAGATTTAGAGAAATAAATGCAGCTCTTACCCTATGGTACCCAAGAGTCTCAAACAGTAACTTATCTGGAATTAGACAAGATAGTCTTTCTTATAGCTGTGGGATGCTTTATATTCCTGAATAGAGTTTTTATTTCAGCCAGACCAATGCAAGAAGCTTTCTCACCCTCTGAAAGAACAAACTAGGAGCATTTGCATCCTGGAGTGCAGACCCCGTCTGGAAGAAAGACGTATAGTCAGGCCATCTCTTCTGCAGGTGCAAATAATTTCTCTTCCCCCTGTCCCGGCAGTGAAAGGCGGATTGAATCACATATCACTAGATGGGTATGATCTGTACACTGTACTGAGAGAAAGAGAATATTTCCTGGGATAAGAGCTTCTTATGCATCCTTAATATCAGTGGTATTAGCAACAAATGAGGCGTTCTGAGAAAACTAAAATAATGTAATGGTGCTTTGCTGATGCCTACCTTTAACACAGCAGATATTAACAACAAGTATATATGTAAAATACCAGATTATTTAAATGTGTCTCTGTGTGCCTGTAGGGTTCATCACTGAAAATAACTTCCTGATTCTTGGTGTAGAATCCAAGAAGCTTAACTTAATGTCACATGGTAGTTTTTTCTTCAAGATGTTAACAGA
The DNA here is from genome assembly GCF_028551555.1 of Melozone crissalis. Lineage (NCBI taxonomy): Eukaryota > Metazoa > Chordata > Aves > Passeriformes > Passerellidae > Melozone > Melozone crissalis. The sequence continues at coordinate 79,811 of NW_026535794.1, read as the reverse complement.
GTCCCTAGATTGGTCTCACATTTTGGTCATAGGTGAACTGCCTCTTACTATGAATTATTTGGCTCTCCCATACATAATACATGCTGGTTATTTTGGATGCTGTTGAGTTGTAAAGCATATCAGCCTTAAATAGCACAGAGTACACATCCCTTGGAAATCATCTTCTTTGTAAATGCATGACAATTTCAGATAATGGGAATTTATAGAACAATTACTTGGAAGCAGGGACATCTTCCTTAAATCCTTCCCCTCCTCATTTTTTGTAGTGCACAGACAAGCTATAATCAAGGCCCAATATAATTTCTAGTCCAAAAAGCAGCTGCCAAAGTATAACTGTGCATTTGATGTGGCACTCAAAATCCTCTTCTAGGTTCCTCCTTTTCACCTCCATTCTTACACTTCATTGGAAAGAGAATCAAATTCACATGAGATATGGAAGGAAGGCAGCTCTTCTGAATAAATGCATTTTTTCTCTAGTATTGTGTTTTCTGCTGTCTTTGCCAGTTTCTCTCTTAGTTTAACTTAAAAGTTTCTTCTCTTCAGTCACAGAAGAGATAGTCTTCTCTTTATCCCTTTATTTAATATCTTTGTTTTCACATTAATAGTCCCATAGCTTTTAGTCCATCCGTTGTGTTCAGAGATGTCTTGGAAACTTTACTTTTGAGTGAATTTATGTGATGCAGTACTCTCCCACAAAACCTGTTGGTGTGAGAAAAAGTACCTCATTGTCTGAGGCCTTTTACTGGGAATGGCTTGATTTGGCATTTTTCCCTTTTGTGCTAATGCCTCTTTTCACAGTAAAATGTGAAATCCTGCAGTCTTAAACTGGTTATACTGAGGGACTGTGAGGCTGCCACAGTGATGGACTTGAAACGTGACTTAATTTAGGACTCCACTAATTGGACTACAAGCAAGCATTACGAGGAGAAAACAGTGGGGATCATCTGCTGCTGTGCTTCCATATTTGTTATGCTGCTGTGTCCGTTGTGTGCATGCTGCCCAGTGTACAAAACTCCTGTCTGTGCGTGGCAAACAGAGCAGCTACAATCAGGGGTATGCTCAGTCTGCAGGAATAAGAAATGCAAAGGAAAATGCACAAGGATATAAGAAGGGCACGGGACTGAGAGAGATGCCTGCAGAATGTCTGCCAGGGAATTCTGGGGTTTGAGAGCCTTCCTGCTGAAGGTGAAGGTATTTGAGAGCAATACCAGCCATTTGCCACAGCTGACAACACATTGGGGTCCAGCCTGGGTTTAGAGCCTCTGTAGAATTAATTGAATGGATCTGGTTTCAAGTCTCTTTCAGAGTAAATTAACAAAACCAATGTGGTGTTGGTGCCAATGTTCACAACTGCATCACGGGAAGCTGAAGCTCTGTCAAGCAGCTGCATTATACTGAAATGGGTGTGTGCATGCATCAGCCACTGATGATGGCACTGGAGATTGCAGTCTAAATTCTTACATTTCACTGTCTATAAAAAAAGACTGGTCACTACCAGTGAGTCTTAGGACTAGCTGTCACGTGTCTTTCCTTTGGTTAAACCGAGGTTTGAGATTGTGATGCCTTTTTCCTTTGTTCAGGTGCTGTTCAGATCTTTTACTGAATCAGAGAGAGAAAAATTTTGTCCTTTGTTCTGTAGGCAAAATGAAGAGCTTGCTTGTTTGTGAAACAAAGAAAAACTATTTGAAGATAAATAATGGTGCAATACTGGAAGCAACTAGACTAAGTGTTGCTTGAGCATTGAAAATGAAAGGTAGTGGCACTGAAGAGGCAGGTAATTATGGCAGACTGTGAATGAGGAATTTATTTTAAGTTCAGGATGACTGTCCTTTTGTGTGTATAAAAGGTGACAGGAAGACGTATTGCGGTCTTCAGTTGCCACCGTACAATATAAATCTATGCATACTGCAAAAAACCATTCTGTGCATAGAAGTAGTTCATCTATAGATGATAATCTAGATTGTTAGAAAATATAGCATCAAACTAGGAAAGGGTTCAATGGAATTCTGGAGTACCAGTAGGAGGGAAATGTATCTTGGAGCAGAATTGTTGACGTGGCAGATTAGAAACAGTTTTTTTTAGTCTTCTGGGTTGTTGGCCATGAGGCAGGAATCAGATCAAATGCTTCTTCGAGATGGAAGGGGAAGCAAATGTTCAGTTGTGGAATAAAGAGAAGAATACAACAGTGGGAAAGGAAATAAAAAACGGAGCAGGGTAGCACTGAAGCACCAGAAAGACACAGCACAAGATAATGTGCAAAGTGCTCCTGGAAATAGTACAGCCCGTGTGAGTCTGTGTTCTGTGCATGTGGGTACACAGAACTCGTGGGAGAGACAGTCAGTCGGTGTGCAGCCTGGGAACTGGGGGGCACGCACACAACCAAAAGTTTTGCAAATAACATTGAGACAAGCTGTCAAAGCGTTTTCCCTGTTACCAGCACGGATTCAGTTGTTCCACATAGCAGGGTTGGTAGCTGTAGTGCAGACATCGTCTCGGCTGGCAGGGTTTTACACCACATTGTTTAGAACCTACCCTGTGGAAGCCAGGTGAAAATATTAGTATATAAATCAATATTGGTGTATATCCTAGGGCTGCTAATTTTGCCAAAATGCAAATCAGGTATTTGGGGGTTGTTGGTCTGGTTTCGTCTGGAGAACTCTTCTAAGGCAATGCAAAGAGATAAGGAGGGAAAGAAGGCTCTTTTTCCTAAAGAAAGCAGTCTCCTTTCTGTAACTGCTCTGTTATTTAATAGGATGTATCTGTTCTGCCAGATCCTGTGTTATAAACAATTTTTCCAACTCACTGAAGAGAGGAACTCCATTTTAAAAATACAACAGTGGGTTTGTGAGAGTGAGCAAATGTGTGTGTAAAGATAGGGGGAAGGGGGAGAGAGACTCCCTCTACTCTGTAGCCACCGTATCCATTGTATGATGCCGAGTGATTCAGTGATTCGTAGAAGAGCTTTTAAGAATAAATACTTTGTTTCTTTGTATCTCATGCACTAACCTTATGTGTTGTAATGAAGTCCAGTACCTGGTTTCTTTCTGCTCCTGCTAATGATCTCTGGTGTTTGGATTTCTCTTCACTTGTGAGTGCACATAGACATGCAAACATGGTGAATTCCTTTTTTCACTAGATTCCACCTTCAGCCATTTCCATACTCAGTAAGTGAGAAATCCTTTCCATTGGAGGGATCTGGCTCCTCTCCTGGACAGCCTAGAGCTAAAGCTTGGATGGTGAGAGGTGGTGTAGGAATTACAGAGTAATTCCACTGCGGTAGCAAACAGGTGGATACCACTTCTACAACACTTCTCCCTAGGTTCTGCTTAAATTAAAAAAATCCAATGGAGTTTCTTCTACTATGTGTAATACATCATTGTAGTTCCAGATCAGGCCAGGAGCTTCTGAAGAGGAGACCCCTGCCCCCTGTCCATTGTCAGTTTGGCAGGGAATATTGTTTTGTTCCAGAGTGGCTGGATGGAGCACAGGGGATAGTTGTGGTTGTCAGCTTTGGAGTTTGATTGCAAAAGTCACCAAAAAAAAGAATGACAATGAGATTTGTTAAACTGGTGCTTTCAGACCTCACTTGACATCTCTGCTTTGTGTTGGAGGTTGTTGTGTATTTGCATTACAGGGAATGAATGTCCCCTTCCAAATTCAGCCCAGAAGGTCCCAAGGGCTCTTACTGGGAATATTTTTTCTTTACTTTCTTTCATTTGTGATAACATAATCTCCAAGCTGCCAGGAGAAATTCCTTAATTTCAGAGCTTTGGGGCTGGGGTCCAAAAGGAAGGAACCTGAAACTGCTTCTTCTGATAAATCCCTAAGTATGGGAGGCCGTATGAAGCTCACTGCCGTAAGCAGCCAGTAACTTCCACAGATATTTTAACTGTTAAAAATGGTGACTTGTATTTCCTCTGGGCACAAATGACTTGGCTGTCCCATGTAGAATCCCCTGAGGCTGTGAATTGCAATCCAGAGCATCTTCAGGCTTCTGGTGCTCAGGGTTGTGGCGTTTGTTGTGCAGAAAACATCCCAGGCCGTCTGTCCCGTCTGGATGTGCATTTCCACAGCTCCTCAGAGTGAGGAAAGGCCAAGAAGCTGCTGGGAAGGGCTTCCTCCCAGGCCTGGGCATCCTCAAGACACCTCAAGTTTTGTTTTTAAATGTTTGTTGTCTTTTGTTTCCCAGCCCAGGGCTAAGCTGGAGAAAAGGTGGAGAGAGTAGCAAGTGAGACCTCCCATGTTTCGATCCATCCTTGGATTCCAGGTTCTCCTGGTGGGTCTGTGCTGCCTAAGGGAAGGAAACGTTGGGAGTACCTGTTTGTTCACCTGTGCAGCTTGGAGGAGAGACTGAGCATGGAATTGCAGGGGAGCTGTGCTTGTGTAGTGGCTGGAGGAGAAGCATCTTGCCCCACGTGTCTCTGTATGCCTCTGTCCTTACCGTGTGTTTGGCACTCTGTCCTTTTCTGTGTTCTTCTCCATGCCTCACTCGTGTTCCTTTTTATTCTCTGAGGTGCTGCCCGTGCCATTGTTCCTCAGAGGATCCTTGTGTCCCATTCCCTGTTCCTGTTCTTTTTTAAAGCCTCTCTGCCATGCTGCCCTTCCCAATTTGGGTTTTTTTTGGTTTTTTGGAATTTTTTGTTTGTTTGTTGTTGAGTTTTTTTGGTTTTTTGGGGTGTTTTTCAATTTCGTCCTGCACCCAATTCTTCCTTTTCTTTCTGTGTCCTCTCTGCTTCCACTCCCTCTCGCTGCCCCTGGCCCGGGACAGCGAGGCTGGGGAGGAACCTCAACCCTTCTGGGGGCCGCCCTCCTTTCTTGTTGCAGCAGAATCCCTTTCTGCGGGGATGGACGTGTGGAAAGGGCTTGGAGGAAGCGCTGCGCTGCTGTCCGGGGCAGTCGGACTCGCTCTGTGCCTTCTTTGGGGCTCAGGGAAAGGGGGTGAAGACTTGGGGCTCTGATGCCATTGGGGGCACCCCGCGGTCCCCAGGAGCGGGAGCCCCACTGCGGTGCAGGAGCAGGCCAGAGGGACCCAAAGCTGCCACCAAATTCACAGGGAGGGGTGGGTGTAGGGTGCTAAAACCTGTCAAGGTATTCGTTTTTATAGGTCTTGGTAAAGAGTAGAAATTTGTATCTAAATTCATTTGGGGAGAAACCCTCTCTATCCACTCATTTGTTTACAGGAAGGTAGGAAACTCCGACTGGAGATGGGTAGGCGTTTTGAAGGGATTGACCTAGCGTTTTAATCTAGGAATGGACCGAGCTGTGCCCTGAAACCATCAGAACAGCTGCAGGGGCTGGAGGCAATAGAAAGGGCCCTCTGGCCCCTTTGCCTCCATTCTCTGCCAGTCCCCAAATTGTGTCGCAGTCCCGGAACAGGCGCTTGTCATCCAGAGAGCCAAACAAAGACCTGTGAATTCCCAGCTCTGCCTTGTGTTTCACGTGTTTTTTTTACTTCATATTACATTTTTTTTATTTCATATTACAGAGAGCAAGGAAAGAAGAAATGTGACTGGTTCCCACTATTGTTGTGTGAATGCCTATTTTAAAGGCTGGTGTATTTATATTCTCTTTTTCCACTCCAAGCTTGACTTGTCCCCTCGTTTTTCGAGGTCTGCTCCATTGGGTGTCCCAAGGAGGGCTGGATTCCTCAACAGGGGTCTTAGGAGTTGGCGCTGATTCTGCTTTTTCTGAAGGTGTATCAAAGTGTGCTAGCAGAATGACAGTTTTCAGCACTGGAAAGCTTTCCCTCAATGCCATCAGTGCACGTACGTGTTTGAGTTGTGGAACCAGACGGACTAAGGAAAGCCAACACCCGTAGCGGATTTCTGTTTGCTCTGTGTCTGTGAGAAGCGGGCTGTGTGCTGGACAGGGAGAGGTGCTGTTGGAGAGTGGCATCGGCGCCAGGTGTGAGTGTGAGGATGATGGGGGCTCGGAGCAGCCCAGGTGTGAGCTGTGAGGATGATGAGGGTTTGGAGCAGCCCAGGTGTGAGCGTGAGGATGATGAGGGCTCGGAGCAGCCCAGGTGTGAGCTGTGAGGATGATGGGGGCTCGGAGCAGCCCAGGTGTGAGCGTGAGGATGATGAGGGCTCGGAGCAGCCCAGGTGTGAGTGTGAGGATGATGGGGGCTCGGAGCAGCCCAGGTGTGAGTGTGAGGATGATGAGGGTCCGGCTCCTGCCGGGGCAAGGCTGTTTTAGGGGGAGGCTTTGCCTCAGCTCCCTTTTGCATGGAGCTGCTGAGTGGAGGGGTTTATGGGGCGCTCCCGGCGCTGTCTCATGGAAGGACTGCGAGAGCTTCTCACAGGGTCGGAGGGAACACCTGGATCCGCGCTTGGATACGTGAAGCATCGCTTAAAGGAGGCGCCGAGGTACGAATCTTTGTGCCGTGGAGCAGCAGCCGAACAGGTGAGCCCGTGTGGGTGTGGAGCTTATGAGGACAAAAGGGATTAAGGAGAAGGAAGCAGCTACTCTTCTCTTATTGTCTGTATTTGAACTGAGGGGATCCCTCTTCACTTGTGGTTTTAAGGGTGTCCGGTAGGGGCTCTGTCGGGGTCTTTTCGCTGGGACCTGGGCACGAGAGAGGGCCGGAGAAGGGGACGGGGGTTTCGCGAGTGGCACCGCCGCCGCCTGCGAGCCCTTCGGGCAGCCCGAGCTCCGCCCCGCGCTCCCACGGGCCGCAGCCTGACGGCTCCCAAGCCTGCCAATCACGGCCCGCCTTTCTCCGTCCGCCCTGTCCAATCACAGCCGCCCTTTCAATCCGGAAGCAGTCCCACCAATCTCAGCCCGCTCAGCCGCGGCTCGACCCCTCAGACTGGCCCCGCTCGCCCGTACGTCTGAGGCGCCGCTCCTGCCACCGCCGCTTTGGGAGCCGGCAGAGCAGCGTCCCCGCTGCCGCTGCCTCGGCAGGCGCTGTTGCGGACGGGAAGGGCGGCCGGGAGCTTCCAGTTCAGGTCCTGGTCGGGATCAGGTTCTGGTCCAGGGAAACGGGCAGGCGGCGGGGAGCGGGCGGACGCGGCCACTGCAATGGCAGCGGCGGGAGCAGCGCTTGAGGGGACCGCGGGGAGTTGCGGGGCCGAGCGCGGCGGGAATGGGCGGGCTGGGATTGGTGGAGCCGGCAGGCGCCGCCTCGGGTTGTGATTGGCTGGCTGTCCGCCCGTGGGGCATAAATAGCGTGCGTTGGGGCGGCAATGGCGTCAGTTCGGCGGTGAAGCGGGGAGCGACGGGAGCTGCGGATGCGCGATCCGAGGAGCGGCGCTGCGCCAGGACGGGACCCCCGCGGCAGCTGATTCGAGGAGCGCCGGTGAGCACGGACGCGACGCCTGCGGCGGTATCTGGGGGCCGGCCGTGTCCAGTTCTTTCTGCCGCGCCCTGCGTGGCTTGGGTAGCCGGCGACTGGTGTGGGCCCTGGAGTGGCGCGGGGGAGGGGGGGGGACGGACAGCCTGCTGTCACTGGGGGCTGGGAAGTAGCCGCTTCGCGGTTTCTGGATTTAAAGAAATGTTCAAAATACGAGGAATAAAGCTTGCTTTTTGTATTTTTATTACTTTATTTTGGTTTTACTTGTAATGTTTTTTTTTCTTAATTGTGTTATTTTATTATTGCCCGTTTTGTTTTGCGGAGAAAAGAAGAAACTTCACAACTTTGTAAAAGTTGTAAAGCCCGGTAGGCTTTTATTCCGATGCGCCGGACGCAAGTCCTCCAAAAACGCATGCGTGCCTCTGAAGACCTCCGGTCGTCTTTTATCTCCCTTCCAAATGCATATGCATACAGTTTCACAATAAGTTCATACATATTCATTCTGCGTGACATTTAGCACCAGTTCTTCTTTATCAAAGGAATTTCTAAGTCGGGGGCAAATCGACTTTGTGGTCTTTCTGTTTTTCTTTCTCTGTCTCTTTGCTGTCTCTTTGCTGTCTGGCATGCGAGGTTTTCCTTCAGCTTTGGCCTCACAGACTTTTCACCTTTCTTAGGCACTTCACCTAATTCAGAATGGATCTTTACTCTGTCTCAGTTTTAATACATCTTTTTGGTTTGATTTGTTTTCTTTACTAGATATCTCATGTTAATTCGGTAAGGGTTGTGGGACTGGGGCTGAAACACCAGTTGTGAGAGCAGTGGGGACATAAAACCCCAGGGTGTGGAATAATGATTATGGCATGGGTCGGGCCCAAAACAATGTGGAGTGGTGGAAATGCTGAGGCTAGATAAATGCATGGAGCTGCAGCACAGGGCCTGCAGGTTATGCCTGGGGGTTCCCAGCCCCTGCGCGGTGGTACCAACGAGGGGCTGAGGGTGTGGGGGCTCAGAGGGTTCTAGGGCCCAAGAACCAGCCCAAGAGTGCGTTTTGGGATGGGGGGTAGGAGTCCAGTGGCTATTCCCAGCCCCTGGAGCTGCCTGAGGGGAGGTGAGGGGGCCCTTGTGCAGGTGCTGGACTGAGAGCCAGGGTGAGGGGGAAGGTGGATGTTGAGCTTCAGGCCTCCAGTGTCCCCAGAGTTGGGATGCCACTTAGGGGTGGGTGGGTGGATGGGACAGCTTCTAGAGATGTTGAAATTGCAATGATGGCAGTAACTGATTTGTGGCCTTATCAACAGCCCCAAGGTGCAGTGAGAAGCAGGAGCAGCTTTTAGCTGCAGCCAGTAGGAAGCTGAGGAGCTGGAGCTGAGGCAGCAGAGCTGGAGGAGACAGAAATATGGTAGGGAGACAGAAGTATGGTAGGGTAAAACCCCTGTGGGGCTGGGATAGGGATTGTGGAGCGGGGAGGAGAACTGCATGGTTGGAATTGAAATTGCTGTAAGGGCTGTGATCTGAGTTCAAGAACTAGAGCTAAAACAAAGATCCTGTCCTGAGAAGCAGAAGTAGTATTGTATGGCACTGCTGTGAAGATGTTGAGCAGGAAGTGCAAGAGAAGAGCTGGCAGTTAAATAAAGCTTGTGGGACTGGAGCTGAAATCACTGGGGATGGGGTGGGGACTGCAGTGCTGCAGAAACAGTCACTGCTACAAGGGATACTCACTGTGGATCTGAGGACTAATCACAGAATGGGACACAGAGCTGGAAGAAGAGAGCTGGCAGTGAAATAAAGCTTGTGGGTCAAGAGCTGAAAGAGCTGAAATCACTGGGCCTGGACTTGTCATCATTGTGGGACTGGAGCTGCGGCTTAACACACCACAGCAGCCTTAGGGCTGGTAAAGGGACTGGAGTGTTCTTGCGCCGAGATCACTGTTGGCCTGTGACATGGATGCGGGGGCTGGGTATTGCGACTAACAGTAGACCAGGATGTGAGGAGTGGGAAAAGGGGGCTGCAAGCTTGCGCCTGAAAACCCCATTGATGGTAGAATATTGCCTGCGCCTGTGATGGCACCTCTTGGGGCGCATTGTGGGGCTGGGAAGTGGACTGCGGGGCTGGCAATTTGAATGAAAATGGCAAAGGCACTAGACCTGTGAACGGGGCTGTGGGCATCCAGGAGGACTTATGCAGGGGTTGGCAAAGTGATTGGGGACTGTTTGGTGGGAGCTAAAATCACTGCAGGGCTAGCATATGGATGGTGGGGTGGGCTTCCAGAGGCTCATGCGGGAGCTGAATTGTTGCCGAGCTGGAGCCAAGAGCAAGATGCTGCCATTTGAAGCTGGAGAAACACAGAGCTGGAGCTGGAAGAAGAGAGCTGGATGTAAAATAAAGCTTGTGCATCAAGATCTGAAAGAGCTGGGCCTGGAGCTGTCATTGCATGCCATCAGAGCTAAGTAAGGCATGGGAACCATAGGGCTGGCACATAGACTATAGTGTTCTTTCCCCACAATCACTGTAGGCCTGTGACATGGATGTAGGTGTTAGCGTTCAAAAACACATAATCACGGGGGATTATATGCGGTGCTTTTTATTAAGAGCTCTGGGAATCGGGGTATATTCAACCCAAATCTGACTCCGACCATGCATCCGAAATGATCATGTTTTATACTCTAGCGTTACATAACTTTCATGTTAATTATTAAACTTATATTGTTCTATTGTATACATAAATTTAGCCCCTCTCTGAATTTCCAACATAGTTTCTCACTATTCTTCTTATGGTTATATACTAATTACATTTAATTACTAAACAATCATCACATCTAACAATTGTATAATTTATCATACTGCTTACGCAGGTGCAGTTGATCTGGGAAAGCACAAAGCCTAACATTTTAGATTCTATCTTTAACTTTTTCCAGGGTTCCACTATTATAGGGGCTGGGTATTGTGACTGAAAGTAGAACAGGATGTGTGGAGGTTGCACCTCAAAACCCCAGTTATGACAGGATATTGTCTGGGCATGTGATGGCAATTCTACGGATGGAGCTAAAAAATCAATGCAGGGCAGGGATATCTGTGGTGGGGTGGGCTTAGGGAGTCTCAGGCGACCTCTGAATTGCGTTAGTGCTGGATCCAAAACCAGGATGCTGCCATTTAAATGGCAGCAGAAACTGCTCTGAAGCAGAGCTGTAGAAATGTGCAGCTGGAGCTGGAAGAACAGAGCTGGCAGTGAAATTAAGCTTGTCAGTTAAGATCTAAAATCATTGGGGTTCAGAAAGGGGACTTGTAGGGCTGGGGCCATAAGCACTGCAGGGCTGTGATCTGGGCTGCACACATACTTCAATGTGGCCATGATGGCAGTTGAGTATTCCAGATCTGCAGATATGCATTGCTAACACCATGTTTTAGATACATATTATAATATTGGCTTTTCACAAATCTTAAAATACATTTTATATGTGTGATAGTAAGGTAACTTTGTTATAAAGATATAGCTTGCATTTCTACTGTTAATTAAGCTTAGACATAGTAGTGAAATAGCTATGCTTGTGTTCAAATGCCTGCTGGGATGGGATAACATCCAATTAACACAGGATGAGGACACCCGCTACAGATATGCCAACTGTCTGCACTCTCCATCTGAATAAAATACAGACCAAGGCCTGTGAAATACAAAGCTGTATTTTGTGTCAGGTACAAACAGGCAACGTGTGTATTTGTGAGTGCGAAATGTGTGGGCCCCGACAATGGGAGAGCTGTGAATTCTAATCATAACTGAGGAAAATAAAGCATGGAAAAAGGCCTTTGAACCTATCTTGTGTTTGCAATTAACCCTGGTTGATTTAGGAGCATTGGAATTAAAGTGTTAAGGATGTTGCTTTTTGCTTGCATTTAATCCATAAAGAGCTCTGCAATAATACCCTTTTGAAGTATAATTTTAGAATATTACTTATATCCTTGAAAATGTAGCTTTGGGATATATATAAAGGAAATATGCTTATCTCACACCTTATTGAAGCAGAGAAAAACAGCTTGAGAAAGGAAGATGAACATCACCTTAAGGATTTATGGTTTTGACCAAAGGGAAGCTGGACATCACTGTTATGAGATTTATAGTCTCTGCAATTAAAAGGTGGACCCACCTCTGGGGAGCTGGACTCCACCAGATGAGATTTGTCCTTCTTCTTTCGGAAACTGGACCGTCACCATCTGGGGACACTCCTTTGAGATACATCCCGAGAAACTAAAATCACAATAGTGTATAGAATTGTGATGTAATAATTTGGAACAAACATTGCTGATGAGTAAAAATTGGAAATAGAAACTGCTGAAAAAGCTGATGAGTACCCCTATAAATACCTATAACCACCAATTATCAGTGTGCGGTTGGAGGGACAACTTCCCCCACTGTACCCAGCGCTGTATTGCTCATACTTTACCATATTAAATAATAAATTGATTGCTGCTTGAATATTGGCCTAGTCAAGCTTCTTATTCATAACAGGCCCAAACTGGAAGCAATAAAGAGAAGGAGCCAAAACCACAGCCAAGAAAAACACATGCTCTAAAAAGCAGGCTCAAGGAGGGGCCATGTAAAATAGTTTCTGGAAAATGTAAACTACATTATGGATATGCATAAGGGTCTATGAATATGCAACAGGCAAAAGGGGAAAAGGTATTTAAGGGGTATGCCCAAAGGTAACAGTGTGGTCTTGGCTCAGTGCCACGATGCAGCCAGCCCTAATAACGTTTGCTTTATGGTCCTTGTCTCCTATTGTCCCTTAATAAACTTTTTCAATTTTCACAGGAGAGTGAACATGTTTTTCACAGTGATACCCTTTGAAATGTAAACCAGGATTCCAGGATTTATTCCATTGAATCATGACTGCGTGCTGTGTCCAAGTCCTTTGTACAAATAGTGTACAGGGAAAAACCAGAACTGCACATCACTTGTGATATGTATTGAATTATTGAGGTTTAAATAAAATGAGATGAAAGTGAGGTAATTGCTTCTACATGTAAATATTCTTGTCCTAAAGGAGCTATCAGCTCCGTCCCAAGACTTGAGTTAAAATTATACCCCTCCCAAATTGTCCTATAGATCAGGTGACCCCTCAGCACTCAGCCATGGCTGCCAGTAAAACCTCAAATTTTACTCACACAGAGACAAGGCCTGCAGTCAGTTGTAACCCAGACTCACTTTTTTCTGCAGTGGGGGCCTCCTCTCCTTATCTCTCTTCAGCTTGGACGCCTGCATTCCTTTCTAAGTAGCCTTGAACTTCCTTTGTTCTCTCTGCAGGCCTTTTTGCAAGCACACCAATTAACAGACTACACAAGTTTGACCAGCAGACTTCAGCTAAATCCAAAATTTGTTTCTACCCCAAGTAAAAATTCCACCCCCCTGTCTCACCTGTGATGTTTGGAATTTTAGGAGGTGGCAGCCCTCGCGAGACCAAAGGTCCTGGGCAGGGTGCAGGCCCACGGACGCAAATGCCATCCCTTTTCCATGGGAAACAAAACTCACCACCCCAGTTTCCTTACATCTGTTTGCCTGGCGCTCCCAGGCCACTCAGAGTTCTCGTTGGCTGCAGACTTGGTCTTGGAGTTATGGAGTTATGCTTCCTCCTAACACCTCCTCACCTCAGCCCCCTACTGCTGCGTCTCCTTCTACGCCCCTAACCCTACTCTATTTTCCAGCCCGCCCTTGCTCCATCCCTCACTCTGCCCTTAACCCGTCCCACCACACTTCCGCTCCATCCATTACTTCACCCACCGCCCACCTGTGAGTCCCCTCCAGCAGCACGCAGGAGCCTGAACCCTTGGAGGAGAGCGCAGCTCTCGCAGCAGGACAACACCCAAGTAAGACAGGCAGGGACAACGTCTGTGGGCTGCAGGGTGTCACAAGGGGCTGCGGGCTGAGGGGAGGGGGCTGCAGGGTGACACAGAGCATGGGGGGAGCTGAGAGGCAGAAGGGGGCTTTAGAAGCAACTGGGGAGCTCCAGGGTGGCACAGAGATGCTGAGAGCGGGGAACTTGAGGGTGACAAGAAGAGGGTGAGGGGGAGCAGATGCCTTGAGGGGCAAAGTGGGGGCTGCTTGAGGGTGACAGGTGAACCAGCCCTCACACCACCCCTAACCTTAGCCTAAAAACCACCCCTAACCAGGTGGAGAGTGCACGGTGGAGGCCAGGGGACCAAGGGACAATATCAGAGGTCTCGGGGTCACACACAGACATTGCGGGCTGAGGGGCAAGGAGGGGAGGCTTGACAGATGGAGAGCTCACACTGAGGGTTAGGGGTACAAAGGACACAGGGTACCAGGTCGGGTTAGGGTACAGGTGCAGCAGCCCTCAACCCAACCACAAGGTCACCCTAAACAGCACCCCTAGGACCCCAGTTTTCCCCAACAGCAGCACAAGGCAGTAACCCCAAGATGGGCAACAACAAAATACCCACAAAAACCGAGGAAAAAAACTTCAAGATGGGCAAGAAAAATTCAAGAAAAAACCCAGAACAATCCCAGGGAAAAAAACTCAAGAGGGGCAAGAGCAAACCCAGGAAAAAAAGCTAAAAAACCCCAAGATGGGCAAGAAAAACCCAAAAAAACCCAAGAAAAAAACCCCAACATGGGCAAGAAAACCCAGGGGAAAAAAAAAACCAAGATGGGCAAGAAAAAGACCCAGAAAAAAAAAACAAGATGGGCAAGGAAAAGATCAACAAAAAACCCAGAAAAATCACAGAAAAAACCCCCAAGATGGGCAAGAAAAAACCCAGAAAACACCCACTGAAAACCAAGAAAAAAAACCCCAAGATGGGCAAGAAGAATCCCAGAAAAAAACCCCAAGATGGACCAGAAAAAACCCAGAAAAAACCAAGAAAAAAAAAAACACACACAGGAAAAAAGCCGGAAAAACCCCCCAAGATGGGCAAGAAAAAATCCAGGAAAAAAACCAGGAAAAACACTCAAGATGGGCAAGAAAAACCAGTCGTATAACTGGCCGTAAAGCACGACTGTCGTAAAACCGGCTGTAAATCGTGACTGTTGTAAAAGGTGCCGTAAAGCGCGACTGTTGTAAAAGCTGCCGTAAAGCGCGACTGTTGTAAAAGGTTCTAGGCATGGTTCTAGGTATGTCCTAGATACAGTTACAGATAATGTTCTAGATAACGTTCTAGATAACGTTCTAGATCATGGTCTAGGTACGTTCGAGGTACGTTCAGGGCAAGTTCTAGGTACATTCTAGATCACGTTCTAGAGCATGTTCTAGGAAAGTTCTAGGTGCCGTAAAGCGCGACTGTCGTAAAAGGTGCCGTAAAGCGCGACTGTCGTAAAACCAGCCGTAAAGCGTGGCTGTCGTAGACGGTGCCGTAAAGCGCGACTGTTGTAAAACCAGCCGTAAAGCGCGACTGTCGTAAAGCCAGCCGTAAAGCGCGACTGTCGTAAAGGGTGCCGTAAAGCGCAACTGTCGTAAAGCCAGCCATAAAGCGCGACTGTTGTAAAACCTACCATAAAGCGTGACTGTCGCAAAAGGTGCCGTAAACCGCGACTGTCGTAAAAGGTGCCGTAAAGCGAGACTGTCGTAAAACCTGCCATAAAGCGCGACTGTCGTAAAAGGTGCCGTAAAGCGCGACTGTCGTAAAACCAGCCGTAAAGCGAGACTGTCGTAAAAGGTGCCGTAAAGCGCGGCTGTCGTAAAAACCAGCCGTAAAGCGCGACTGTCGTAAAGCCAGCCGTAAAGCGCGACTGTCGTGAAAGCTGCCGTAAAGCGCGACTGTCGCAAAAGGTGCCGTAAAGCGCGACTGTCGCAAAAGGTGTCGTAAAACGCGACTGTCGTAAAACCAGCCGTAAAGCGCGGCTGTCGTGAAAGATGCCGTAAAGCGCGACTGTCGCAAAACCAGCCGTAAAGCGCGACTGTCGTAAAACCTGCCGTAAAGCGTGACTCTCGCCAAAAGTGTCGTAAAACGCGACTGTCGTAAAACCCGCCGTAAAGCGCGACTGTCGCAAAAGGTGTCGTAAAACGCGACTGTCGTAAAACCAGCCGTAAAGCGCGACTGTCGCAAAAGGTGTCGTAAAACGCGGCTGTCGTAAAACCAGCCGTAAAGCGCGACTGTCGTGAAAGATGCCGTAAAGCGCGACTGTCGCAAAAGGTGCCGTAAAGCGCGACTGTCGTGTAAGCTGCCGTAAAGCGCGACTGTCGTAAAGCCAGCCGTAAAGCGCGACTGTCGCGAAAGGTGCCGTAAAGCGCGACTGTCGCAAAAGGTGTCGTAAAACGCGACTGTCGTGAAACCACCCGTAAAGCGCGACTGTCGTGAAAGATGCCGTAAAGCGCGACTGTCGTAAAACCAGCCGTAAAGCGTGACTGTCGCAAAAGGTGTCGTAAAACGCGACTGTCGTAAAACCAGCCGTAAAGCGCGACTGTCGTGAAAGCTGCCGTAAAGCGCGACTGTCGTAAAAGGTGCCGTAAAGCGAGACTGTCGTAAAACCTGCCGTAAAGCGTGACTCTCGCCAAAAGTGTCGTAAAACGCGACTGTCGTGTAAGCTGCCGTAAAGCGAGACTGTCGTAAAACCTGCCGTAAAGCGCGACTGTCGCAAAAGGTGCCGTAAAGCGCGACTGTCGCAAAAGGTGTCGTAAAACGCGACTGTCGTAAAACCAGCCGTAAAGCGCGACTGTCGTGAAAGATGCCGTAAAGCGAGACTGTCGTAAAAGGTGCCGTAAAGCGAGACTGTCGTAAAACCTGCCGTAAAGCGCGACTGTCGCAAAAGGTGTCGTAAAACGCGGCTGTCGTAAAACCAGCCGTAAAGCGCGACTGTCGTGAAAGATGCCGTAAAGCGAGACTGTCGCAAAAGGTGCCGTAAAGCGCGACTGTCGTGTAAGCTGCCGTAAAGCGCGACTGTCGTAAAGCCAGCCGTAAAGCGCGACTGTCGTGAAAGCTGCCGTAAAGCGCGACTGTCGCAAAAGGTGCCGTAAAGCGCGACTGTCGCAAAAGGTGTCGTAAAACGCGACTGTCGTAAAACCAGCCGTAAAGCGTGACTGTCGCAAAAGGTGTCGTAAAACGCGACTGTCGTAAAACCAGCCGTAAAGCGCGACTGTCGTGAAAGGTGCCGTAAAGCGCGACTGTCGCAAAAGGTGTCGTAAAACGCGGCTGTCGTGAAACCAGCCGTAAAGCGCGACTGTCGTGAAAGATGCCGTAAAGCGAGACTGTCGCAAAAGGTGCCGTAAAGCGCGACTGTCGTGAAAGCTGCCGTAAAGCGCGACTGTCGTAAAAGGTGCCGTAAAGCGCGACTGTCGCAAAAGGTGTCGTAAAACGCGACTGTCGTAAAACCAGCCGTAAAGCGTGACTGTCGCAAAAGGTGTCGTAAAACGCGACTGTCGTAAAACCAGCCGTAAAGCGCGACGGTCGTGAAAGGTGCCGTAAAGCGCGACTGTCGCAAAAGGTGTCGTAAAACGCGACTGTCGTGAAAGCTGCCGTAAAGCGCGACTGTCGTGAAAGATGCCGTAAAGTGCGACTGTCGTAAAACCAGCCGTAAAGCGTGACTGTCGCAAAAGGTGTCGTAAAACGCGACTGTCGTAAAACCAGCCGTAAAGCGCGACTGTCGTGAAAGCTGCCGTAAAGCGCGACTGTCGTAAAAGGTGCCGTAAAGCGAGACTGTCGTAAAACCTGCCGTAAAGCGTGACTCTCGCCAAAAGTGTCGTAAAACGCGACTGTCGTAAAACCTGCCGTAAAGCGCGACTGTCGTAAAGGGTGCCGTAAAACACGACTGTCGTAAAACCAACCATAAAGCGCGACTGTCGTGAAAGCTGCCGTAAAGCGCGACTGTCGCAAAAGGTGCCGTAAAGCGCGACTGTCGTAAAACCTGCCATAAAGCGCGACTGTCGCAAAAGGTGTCGTAAAACGCGACTGTCGTAAAGCCAGCCGTAAAGCGTGACTGTCGCAAAAGGTGTCGTAAAACGCGACTGTCGTAAAACCAGCCGTAAAGCGCGACTGTCGTGAAAGCTGCCGTAAAGCGCGACTGTCGTAAAAGGTGTCGTAAAGCGAGACTGTCGTAAAAGGTGCCGTAAACCACGACTGTCGTAAAGGGTGCCGTAAAGCGAGACTGTCGTAAAACCTGCCATAAAGCGTGACTGTCGCAAAAGGTGTCGTAAAACGCGACTGTCGTAAAACCAGCCGTAAAGCGCGACTGTTGTAAAAGGTGCCGTAAAGCACGACTATTGTAGAAGGTTCTAGGAGTGGTTCTGGATACAGTTCTAGGTACGTTCTAGGTACAGGTCTAGGTACGGTCTGATAACGTTCTAGGTATGTTCTAGATACAGTTCTAGGTATTTTCCAGAATGTTCTAGATATGTTCCAGATATAGTTCTAGGTATGTTCTGTATATGTTCTAGATATGTGTTAAGTATGGTTCTAGATACAGTTCTAGGTATGGTTCTATGTTATATAGAATTACGTATAATGTATATTCATAATATATAATGCATACAATATATAATTCTATATAGTATATATAATACTATATATAAAGTATATATTCTATTAACAAATATTAATGGGTTTCACTCCAAGGATGAATTGAATTTGGCTGCTCAGTCATGCAACAAGCCAGTCCTTCAACTGAATGGATGTGCTTGCTTGAATGCTGGCCAGTGCCTGATGGCTGGAAGGCAAATGAAACTTTCCCTCATAAAACTGTGCAGTGGTATCATGGGTTGACTGGGAAAAAATAATGTATTTTCCTATGCCCGTTTGAGTTACTGATGATTATTTTCAGATTCAGAATAGAAGCATAAATTGTCAAAGCAAAATACCAGGTGAGAATTCTCTGAGGAAGAAGGAAAAGCCAGGTGTTTTTATAATCCCTAAAAGTTTGTGTTTTGAAGAATCCAAACATAAACTTAACTCTTGAGCATTTATGTTTATACAATTCATTGTACTCACAGGAAACAACATTAGGAATTGATTACTGCTGGTATCACCCCCTTCTTAGCTGTGTGGACTAAGTTGATTCCAGTCATGTACAGAACTTGTGGCATTTTACTTCTACAATTTTAATTGTTATCCCAATCTCAATTTGAACCTGAAATGTCACCAGACTATCCTTTTTAGGTTAAAATAGAAAATAAAATATTGCAGCCTTTTGACTTCAGTAGTCTAACTCTGCTGAGTTTTCAGGATCCATCTGTAAATTAGTTTGGCTTTCAGCTTCCACTGTCCATAACATGTTCACTGTTCATGATTTTAACTTCAGACAGGGAACTGATGTTCAAGCAAAAATGGATGGTTTAACACATAGCTCTAGATATAGCTCTAGATATAGCTGTAGATATAGCTCTAGATATATAGAATTAGATATAATACATATTAATAATGTATAATATATAAAATATATAATTATATATATTAATAGATATAATATTACATATAAAGTATATATTTTATATAACATATATTTCTATGTGTACTACATATTTCTATACATATTTTCAACTGCTTCTCAGATGAGAATGATTCAAGAACACTCCTCTTTCCAGACCAGTGACAAAATTGGATTTTCAGCAGAACAAAACACATGTGAGCTCTCAGGTGGGGAGCTCCTGAGTCCTGAGCCCCCAGCTGATTCCAGTGCTGCCTTCTGTCTAATCCCAGCCTGTGTTGGCAACCTGCCCTCCCATTTCAGCAGAAATTCAGAGAGGTGAGCTGGAATCACTGGGCACAGCACAGTGGCTGGAGCTCATCAGCCTGTTCCATACAGAAACCAGCTCTAGCAGAGTTATTCTGCTCCTGTGGTGTGCTCAGCTGGGCTGAGGTGAATCAGTCTGTTTGAATGGATTGCCTGGGAGCATCATGCAGTAATAGTCTCAAAGTGCATTGTCACCATATCCTTACCCGCTCAAGGAAAATTCCCTGGAGCTTTGAGTGCTAAGAACATGGAGTGCATGGAGGAATGGTTTCCTTCAGGCTCTCTGGTTTCCCAATATGTTTTTGGTGGCGACTGGTTCATGGAGAGGATGAGAAACAAGTATGATGTTCTGTAGAAGAAGGTTTATTAGTTCTGTTGGTCTCTGACTATATTTCTGTTATTAATCTGTTTTAGTTAGTAATTGGACAGGTCACCTGTGCATAGGACTGGGAGTTGTTATAACTCCTCTAGGTGAGGCTGTAGCATGTTTCTTCAATCCTTGGCATAGAGAGGAATCAATACCATGTTATTTAATGGAGGCTGAAGAGTGTTTGTGCTCCTAAAATATTTGAGACAAGGAAGATCCTATCCATAGTGATTTGATAAAGGACAGGGATCCTGCCCTTTCTGTCTGTCAGTGCTGACTCACATGTGTTGGTTATTTGCACCATACCACTGCCTGTGTAGCTCTTAAGACCCGCTTAGGCATCCAGACACAGTCTGTATCTCAAACAGCCTAAAAATTCAATGATGGGATGAATTCTTTTGGAGAATATTTTTCTCTTATTAGGTTCCTGTCTCAAGTGAACAAACTGCTTGATTTACAGCACTGTTGTTTGAGAGGTTCCCTTTTGTAGCTGAAGATTCGTGTAATTGCTACTTTGCAGCAAATAAAAAAAATTTCTCTGGTTCAAACTGCAATTTGACAATTTCTGCTGTGTAGAGCCCATTATCAGAGCCTTGATGAGGCACAGAACAGATTTGGATGAAAATGATGAGATTTGGATGAAATGGCCCTCCATCAGGGCAGGCTACAAAGATCCTCCTCTTTGAGGTATTGGCCCTTTTGATGCATAAAATACAGGAAAATTTTCTTGAAAAGTGCAAGTTGATGAGTAAAAGAGAATTCACAGTAATTGTAGTGAAATGAAAAAAGAAAACAAGGCAAAAGCATTGGAAAGAATATGTTTAATTGCATGTAATTACTTGATGTGGGTTTCAGTCAGGGAAAAAAGGAGAAAGGAACATGCTAAATAGCGCTGGTGTGGCAATTACTCTTTGATGATTTTCTCAAATGACTGAACTTTGTGTATTATTAAAAAAAATAGTTTCTAAATAGAGGAGAAGGGGGTGAAGACGCGGGGCTCTGATGCCATTGGGGCACCCCAAAGTCCCCAGGAGAGGGAGCCCCACTGCATTGCAGGAGCAGGTGTGTTCTCATGTAATATTGAACAAATTATAAATATAAATATGACAATTATAAACATGAAAATATTTTTAAAATACTTAAATAAAGCAGGTTTTCTTTATTGGTCAATAGGCAGGGTTTTGATTGTAAAAATTATAAATACAAATAATATAAAGGTAGAAATCTAAGTTTAGAAATATATAATAAATACATACAGATAAATATAAAAATTAAAAATATAAGAAAAAATTAGTTGTAGCAGTAGATATTATACATAACTTAAATAATAATTTAAATCTATTTTAAAATTTTATATATATATCATTATTAATGTAATACATCCAAAGAAACGATAAATTAAAATATGAATGTATAATTATACAAAGTATAAATAAAAAATATTTCAATATCCTTTAAAAGAAGGGGGTTTTTTTAATTTATTTGGTTAGAGACGGGGTTTTTATTTGGAATAATGGAAGTATTATAGAAGTATAAAACTAAATATAGAAATATACAGTCAATATAGAAAGATATTTGTAAAAACACGAGGGAACGACGCCTCCTTCGGCCGAATGGAACGAGCTCAGCCGAACCAAGGCGAGACCGGCGGAACCTGACGGCCTCGAGCGAACCGAGGCCAGGCTTGCGAGGCTGCCTGAACGGAGCCGAGCTCAGCCGAACCGAGCCCGCTGCTCTCGTGCGCGCTAATTAACGCGAGTGCGGTCACAGCCCAATGAGCTCCAGTGCCACCCCGCGCTCCCGATCGTGTCCGTGCGATGGCCGGGCCGCCCGCGGGACGCGGCAGCGGGAGAGCCCCGAGCCGGGCGAGTTTAACGTGAGGCGGCGCCGCTTGCCCGCCCTCGGGGAGGCGAGCCGAGCCGAGCTCTGCCGAACGCGCAGAGAGCGGCTCCGAGTTCGGCCGAAGCGAGCCGAGCCGCGCCGAGCGCGCGGAGCGGCTCCGAGTTCGGCCGAAGCGAGCCGAGCCGCGCCGAGCGCACAGAGCGGCTCCGAGTTCGGCCGAATGAAGCCGAGCCGCGCCGAGCGTACAGAGCGGCTCCGAGTTCGGCCGAATGAAGCCGAGCTGCGCCGAGCGCACAGAGCGGCTCCGAGTTCGGCCGAATGAAGCCGAGCCGCGCCGAGCGTACAGAGCGGCTCCGAGTTCGGCCGAATGAAGCCGAGCCGCGCCGAGCGCACAGAGCGGCTCCGAGTTCGGCCGAATGAAGCCGAGCCGCGCCGAGCGCACAGAGCGGCTCCGAGTTCGGCCGAATGAAGCCGAGCCGCGCCGAGCGTACAGAGCGGCTCCGAGTTCGGCCGAATGAAGCCGAGCCGCGCCGAGCGCACAGAGCGGCTCCGAGTTCGGCCGAATGAAGCCGAGCCGCGCCGAGCGTACAGAGCGGCTCCGAGTTCGGCCGAAGCGAGCCGAGCCGCGCCGAACGCACAGAGCGGCTCCGAGTTCGGCCAAAGCGAGCCGAGCCGTGCCGAAGAGGCGAGTCCAGCTGAATTCAGCCGACAATAGCCGAGTTTAGCCGTTTACAGCCGAATTTAGCCGAGCAGCTGTGAGCCTTGCACGCTTGAGGTGAGCCTGCATCGTTGCCGGCTTGGGATTGAGTGAAATGCACTAAGGAATCCAGCTTTGGGGAGGGAGGCAGGGAAATCCTCTCTTAACGTTTACCAATTCTTCCGTCAAACTCATCACGGCAGGACAGCGTGAAGACTGAAAGTGTAAGATGATGTGGAGGGAAACAGAGAATCTGACAGGAGCATCGAACGCACAAGTGCACGAATTTTGCTTTTTGCTTGGATGTAAACTCAGAAGTTGTAAGGAATTTGGGAATGAGAAGGGACATTTCAGAAGGAGAAGAAGGAGAAGAAGTTGTTGTTGCAGTCCTGGCAAAAGCTTTTATTCTCGCTAATAAAAGAAGTTAGTTTAAATTAAAAAAAAAAAAAAAAAAAAAAAAGTGGTTTCTTTTTCCTTCACTATTATATTCATTGGTGGTATATGGTGTGTTGTTTTATTTCTTGGTGTTATTAGCTCTGTGTAAATTGTTTTTTGAGTCAAGCTAACTTTGCATGGGTTGTTTTGTATTTGAGGTAGGATCAATTTCAATAGGTTTCTTTCATAGACTTCTGATAGGTATTACTGGGATTTTGGTTTTGTTTACTGTATGCATAAACATAGAGATTTGGTAGGGCCAGCTGGGCTGCTGGAGTTTTGGGTGTGAATTTATTAGATGGCTTTTGTTAAACACAGAATAATTATGTAAGGTAACAGCAAATTACCCAATTACCCAATTGATCTAGCTATGTAACCTTACCACAAAGTTTTATATCTTGCCAGTTTTCTGTTCTTCTGCTCCAAGTAGTTGTTGCAAAAAAGAAAGCACTGTTATTTTTCTGAAGAATTTTCTTCTATAACAAGCCCTTTACTGCCCTTGAATGTGAGTCAGAGGAGCCAAACAGCTGCAGCTGCCCTGAGGGCTTGGTGGGATTCGCCCCCTCCCTTTTCCCGGGAGCCATGGGAACGAGGGGCGGGCACCATCAGGGGTATATTAACCCCAGCCGTGGCTGAGGGGCTTCATTCCCTCACTGGGATGTGCTGGGGTGAGAGCTCTCCTCTCATTTCAGTGAAGAGGCTCTTTCAGCTCATCACAGCTTCTTTTCAGCAGGTGTTTTTGGGCATCTAAAGCAACAGAGGCTTTGAAGATTCTGTGAAGAAAACAGCATAGAACACAGGAAGTATTTAGGTTTGTGATTTCGGGTTTTGTGTTTAGGGCAGGTAAGGTGCTTTTGTAATTTTTGGTTTTGCTCTGGATTTTTTTTTTGGTTGGATTTTTTTTGGTGGAATTTTTGGGTTTTCTTGTTTTCTTTTTGGTTGGTTTTTGTTGGTTTTTTGGGTTTTTTGGTTTTTGGAGGTTTGGTTTTTGGGGGGGGTTTGTAGGTTTTTTTTTTGTTTTTGTTGGGTTTTTGGGGTTTTTGGTTTTTTTTTTTTGCTTTTGTGGGTTTTCAGGTTTCAGTTTTTTTGTTTTTGGTGTTGTATTTCTTTGTTGTTTTTTGGTTTTTGTTTTTTTGGGGGGGAGGGGGGGTTTGTATATGAGGAGTGCAACTCCCTGAAATTGCAAACTCTGTCAAGCACAAAAATTTTTCAGCAGATTCATCATGTCACAAGAGGCATCTGCCCAGTGTCAAGGATGATGTTTGAGATTGAGGCTTCAGGTGAGTTGAGGGTTGTGATTAGGAGAGGGAGGGTGAGCAGGTATCCAGGTAGGAGTTATTGTGGGCAGGGGGAGGTTTGCAGGCAGCAGGGTGAGAAAGGATGTTTATTTGTTTATTTGAGGACCCGCCCCCAAGGCTGTTCAGAAGCCTAGCAGAGGCATTGCCATGTCTTAGAGCACACAAGGTCATCCACTGCACTCACAGGAATGCCATTTAACTTTGCCTTTCTCTTACCCAGGTGCCACTCCTAATGAAGGCCACAGCCACGGAATCAGGATGAAGCTGGAGCCTGAAGCAGCCAGGCACACTCAGGAAAGGGCAAGTAGCTGCCTTGGTGGGATTTGGCCCACATAACTCTGGACTCATACTTTGGTTTTGGTTTTCTTCATTGTAGCTGACCGAGAGGCTCACAGGCCATCACGGGGCCCTCCGAGGCAGACTCATTTCAGGTGCAACGTGGATTCCTATCACTGATCATCCAAAAGATAAGTTGGGGGCCACGGCCTGGAGATGGGAGAGTAGTGGGTTGGGAGTTCTTGGGGCAGATTTAAAAATTAGCAGAGGGAAAAGCAATCTTCTCCAAGGGCTTTTTAGGACAGCTAAAGGCAGGGGCTCTACTTTTGATGGCAGCTTTCAGGCGGGTAGTGCAGAACAGCTCTGGTCTGTCTGGTGTACCGTGTTCCCTGGTGTGTCTTTGGGGTCCCTTTTGCCTTCTCCCCTCGAGGCCCTCACCTCAAGCATGACGTGTTATGTTTCATGTCCCCCTGTTTGTCACGTTCTGTGTCACGGGTGTCTGCACACATTTGTGCCGGAGCTGTTCTGCCCTGCCGCATGGCCTGCTGCAATGGGACAAGCCTGGGGAGTTGGAGTTTGTAATGTGGGCTGTACTTGGGCTCTAGATGCTATTCCTAGATTGACATAAGGTGCTTGCAGCTTGTGAGTTATCCTGGTGGTGTTTGACATATGTTCTAACTTTCTTTCAGGTGCAGATGCATTGCATGTGTGGCAGAGGGTCAGGGTTTGGAGGTGCCGGGCCTTCTTAGGAGCACAGTGAGTAGCAGAGTGGTGGGGTTTTGGCTGATGCGGTGCCAAGCTCAGGCACTGATGTTTGGTTTTCTTTAATACAGCTGTCTGAGAGACACCAGCGCGGTGCCAGCAGGACCTTCCCAGCTGACGAGGTGGCCTTTCTTTGCACCTGACACAGACTGGCATCCCCAGATGTCTGAGAGATAAGTAGAGGGCTGCGACCCACAGAGGGGGTGGGAGCAGGGTGCTGGTTTGGGAATTACTGGGAGGGGTTTTTGAGTCCAATTTGGAGGTGGGGGGTGTTCATGTAGTGGCCCCTTAGGCCCCATAAAAGCCAAGTCTCACTTTTGATCATAGTGCTGATGTGTGCAGGGCAGAGCAGTCCCGGTGTGTCTCATGTCTCTTGTCTGTTGTGCATTATGTGTTGTTTGTGTATCTCATATCTTTTACCTTAGGGGGCCCTGTCAGAAACCTTGGCATCATTGTTAGCATCTGTGATCTCTGCATTCCTTGGCCTGGCACCCAGGCCACAGAACTTTTGACTCGGGAGCTCAGACAGGCATCAGACTCTCTTCTCTCTTTGGAAGCATCCAGTCAGGTGTCTTGTCAGGTCTTGTTCTGAGCTGTATGGACAGCTCTGCCCCACCTGGATCCATTGTGGTGGACTAGGACTTGAACGCATGTCATGACAGGTAGAGGATTCTGACCATAGGATTCCTAGGCATCCATCTTTGCTGTTCTTGGAATAAATCATTCAGTTTAGCATCTTCTTCCTCCAGGGTTCTCTGAGCCTCATCAGCTCACCATCGGTCTCAGCTTGGTCATCTTCTTTTGCAATCTCTCAGTCCTTGCAGCCGTTTTCCTTGCCTAGTGATTCCTGTCTGTGTTGTGTCCATTGTTTGTCCTGTCCTGTCTGTCCTGTGTCATGGGTGTCTGCACACATTTGTGCCGGAGCTGCTCTGCCCTGCCGCACGGCCTGGTACAATAGGAGAGGGCCCGGGGACTTGGAATGTGTAATGTGGGGTGTAGTTGGACTCTAGATGGGATTTGTAGATGGACACGGGATATCTGGAGCTCTTCAGTTATCATGCAACAGTCTGACTTTTGTCCCAACTTTTTTTTCAGATTCAGATGGATTAAATCGGTGCCAGAGGGCCCCATCCTTAGTGAGGGGATTGCCCCGAGCAGGTGAGGCCCCATTTGTCTCTGCAGCAGAAGTGTATATGGTGACTGTGTTACAGCTCTGTTCTTTGTCTTTCTTTTTAGGAAGTCAATCTGGATACCAGCAGCCATGGTGAGCAGTGGAGGGAAGTGGTAGTTATTGCTCAGCTCTCAAGCACAACAATATTTCAGCAGATGCATCATGTCACAAGAGGCATCTGCCCAGTGTGAAGGATGATGTTTGAGATTGAGGCTTCAGGTGAGTTGAGGGTTGTGATTAGGAGAGGGAGGGTGAGCAGGTATCCAGGTAGGAGTTCTGGGAGGGGGTTTGCAGGCAGCAGGGTGAGAAAGGGTGTTTATTTGTTTATTTGAGGGCCCCCCTACACAAGGCTTCTCAGAAGCCTGGCATAGGTTTTCACATGTCTTACAACACACAAGGTCATCCACTGCAGTCATAGGAGTGCCGTTTAACTGTGCCTTTCTCTAACCCAGGTGCCACTCCTAATGAAGGCCACAGCCTTGGAATCAGGATGAAGCTGGAGCCTGAGGGAGCCAGGCACGCTCAGGAGAGGGCAAGTAGCTGCCTTGGTGGGATTTGGCCCACATAACTCTGGACTCATACTTTGGTTTTGGTTTTCTTCATTGTAGCTGACCGAGAGGCTGACAGGCAATCATGGGGCCCTCCGAGGCAGACTCATTTCAGGTGCAACGTGGATTCCCATCACTGATCTTCCAAAAAGATAAGTCGGGGGCCATGGCCTGGAGATGGGATGATGGGAGAGTAGTGGGTTGGGAGTTCTTGGGGCAGATTTAAACATTAGCAGAGGGAAAAGCAATCTCCTCCAAGGGTCTCTTAGGACAGCTAAAGGCAGAGGCTCTTCTTTTGATGGCAGCTTTCAGGCGGGCAGTGCAGAACAGCTCTGGTCTGCGTCTTGTTGTCTGGTGTGCCGTGTTCCCTGGTGTGTCTTTGGGGTCCCTTTTGCCTTCTCCCCTCGAGGCCCTCACCTCAAGCATGACGTGTCGTGGTTCATGTCCCCCTGTTTGTCACGCTCTGTGTCACGGGTGTCTGCACACAATTGTGCCGGAGCTGTTCTGCCCTGCCGCATGGCCTGCTGCAATGGGGACAGGCCCGGGGAGTTGAAATTTGTAATGTGGGGTGTACATGGGCTCTAGATGCTATTCCTAGATTGACATAACCTGTTTGCAGCTTTCGAGTTATCCTGGTGGTGTTTGACATATGTTCTAACTTTCTTTCAGGTGCAGATGCATTGCATGTGTGGCAGAGGGTCAGGGTTTGGAGGTGCCGGGCCTTCTTAGGAGCGCGGTGAGTAGCAGACTTGTGGGGTTTTGGCCGATGTGGTGCCAAGATCAGGCACTGATGTTTGGTTTTCTTTAATATAGCTGTCTGAGAGACACCAGCCCGGTGCCAGCAGGACCTTCCCAGCTGACGAGGTGGCCTATCTTTGCACCTGAGACCAGCATCCCCTGATGTCTGAGAGATAAGTGGAGGGCTACGGCCCACAGAGGGGAGGGAAGCAGGGTGGTGGGTCAGGACTCGCTGGGGTGGGTGGGGGGTTTGAGTTGGCTCTGGAGATGAAGGTAGCCAAGACATGGCCCCTTAGGCCCCATAAAAGCAAAGTCTCACTTTTGATCACGGTGCTGAGGTGTGCAGCAGGGCAGAGCAGTCTCGGTGTGTATTGTGTCACTTGTCTGTTGTGCATTATGTCTTGTTTGTCTATCTCATGTCTTTTACCTTAGCCTTTGAGGAGTCTGTCAGAAACCTTGGCATCATTGTTAGCATCTGTGATCTCTGCATTCCTTGGCCTGGCACCCAGGCCATAGATGCGATTCTGATAGCTGTCTGAGCTCCCCAGTCAAAAGTTCTCTCTTTAGAAGCATCCAGTCAGATGTCTTGTCCGGTCTTGTTCTGAGCTATATGGACAGCTATGCCCCACCTGGATCCATTATGGTGGAGTAGGACTTGAAAGAATGTGAGGGCAGGGAGAGGATTCTGACCACAGGATTCCTAGGCATCCATCTTTGCTGTTCTTGGAATAAATCATTCAGTTAGCATCTTCTTTCTCAAGGATTCTTTGAGCCTCTTCAGCTCACCATCGGTCGCAGCTTGGTCATCTCCTTTTGCATTCTCTCAGTCCCTGCAGCCATTTTCCTTGCCAAGAGGTTTCTGTTCCTGTTGTGTCCCCGTTGTCTGTCCTGTCCTGTGTCACGGGTGTCAGCACACATTTGTGCTGCGGCTGCTCTGCCCTGCCGCATAGCCTGGTGCAATAGGAGCGGGCCCGGGGACTTGTAATTTGTAATGTGGGGTGTAGTTGGACTCTAGATGGGATTTGTAGGTGGACACAGGATATCTGGAGCTCATCAGTTATCCTGCAACAGTTTGACTCTTGTCCTAACTTTTTTTCAGATTCAGATGGATTAAATCTGGGCCAGAGGGCCCCATCCCAGGTGAGGGGATTGCCCCGAGCAGGTGAGGCCCCATTTGTCTCTGCAGCAGAAGTGTATATGGGGACTCTCTTACAGCTCTGTTTTTGTCTTTCTTTTTAGGAAGTCGATCTGGATACCAGCAGCCAAGGTGAGCAGTGGAGAGAAGTGGTTGTTATTGCTCAGCTCTCAAGCACAACAATATTTCAGCAGATGCATCATGTCACAAGAGGCATCTGCCCAGTGTGAAGGATGATGTTTGAGGTTGAGGCTTCAGGTGAGTTGAGGATTGTGAGTGGGAGAGGGAGGGTGAGCAGGTATCCAGTTAGGAGTTATTGTGGGCAGGGGGAGGTTTGCAGGCAGCAGGGTGAGAAAGGGTGTTTATTTGAGGGTCCCCCCACACAAGGCTTCTCAGAAGCCTAGCAGAGGCATTGCCATGTTTTAGAGCACACAAGGTCATCCACTGCACTCACAGGAATGCCATTTAACTTTGCCTTTCTCTTACCCAGGTGCCACTCCTAATAAAGGCCACAGCCTTGGAATCAGGATGAAGGGGGAGCCTGAGGGAGCCAGGCACACTCAGGAGAGGGCAAGTAGCTGCCTTGGTGGGATTTGGCCCACATAACTCTGGACTCACACTTTGGTTTTGGTTTTCTTCATTGTAGCTGACCGAGAGGCTCACAGGCCATCACGAGGCCCTCCGAGGCAGACTCATTTCAGGTGCAACGTGGATTCCCATCACCGATCATCCAAAAGATAAGTTGGGGGCCACGGCCCTGACATGGGGGAGTAGCAGATTGGTAGTTCTTGGGGCAGATTTAAACATTAGCAGAGGGAAAAGCATTCTTCTCCAAGGGCCTCTTAGGACAGCTAAAGGCAGAGGCTCTACTTTTGATGGCAGCTTTCAGGCGGGCAGTGCAGAACAGCTCTGGTCTGTGTCATGTTGTCTGGTGTGCCGTGTTCCCTGGTGTGTCTTTGGGGTCCCTTTTGCCTTCTTCCCTCGAGGCCCTCACCGCAAGCATGATGTGTCGTGTTTCATGTCCCCCTGTTTGTCACGCTCTGTGTCACGGGTGTCTGCACACATTTGTGCCGGAGCTGTTCTGCCCAGCTGTATGGCCTGCTGCAATGGGACAAACAATGGGGAGTTGGAATTTGTAATGTGGGCTGTACTTGGGCTCTAGATGCTATTCCTAGATTGACATAAGGTGCTTGCAGCTTGTGAGTTATCCTGGTGGTGTTTGACATAAGCTCTAACTTTCTTTCAGGTGCAGATACATTGCATGTGTGGCAGAGGGTCAGGGTTAGGAGGTGCTGGGCCTTCTTAGGAGCGCGGTGAGTAGGAGACTTGTGGGGTTTTGGCTGATGCGGTGCCAAGCTCAGGCACTGATGTTTGGTTTTCTTTAATACAGCTGTCTGAGAGACACCAGCGCGGTGCCAGCAGGACCTTCCCAGGTGACGAGGTGGCCTTTCTTTGCACCTGACACAGACTGGCAGCCCCAGATATCTGAGAGATAAGTAGAGGGCTGTGACCCACAGAGGGGGTGGGAGCAGGGTGCTGGTTTGGGAATTACTGGGAGGGGTTTTTGAGTCCAATTTGGAGGTGGGGGGTGTTCATGAAATGACCCCTTAGGCCCCATAAAAGCCAAGTCTCACTTTTGATCACAGTGCTGAGGTGCGCAGGGCAGGGCAGTCCCGGTGTGTCTCGTTTCACTTGTCTGTTGTGCATTATGTGTTGTTTGTGTATCCCATGTCTTTTACCTTAGGGGCGCCTGTCATTAACCTTGGCATCATTGTTAGCATCTGTGATCTCTGCATTCTTTGGCCTGGCACCCAGGCCATAGATGCGTATCTGATACCTGTCTGAGCTCCCCAGTCAAAAATTCTCTCTTTGGAAGCATCCAGTCAGATGTCTTGTCAGGTCTTGTTCTGAGCTGTATGGACAGCTATGCCCCAGCTGGATCCATTATGGTGGAGTAGGACTTGAAAGAATGTGAGAGAAGGTAGAGGATTCTGACCATAGGATTCCTAGGCATCCATCTTTGCTGTTCTTGGAATAAATCATTCAGTTTAGCATCTTCTTCCCCCAGGGTTCTCTGAGCCTCATCAGCTCACCGTCAGTTTGAACTCAGTCATCTCCTTTTGCAATCAGTCAGTGCTTGCAGCCATTTTCCTTGCCAAGAGGTTTCTGATCCTGTTGTGTACATGTTGTCTGTCCTGTCCTGTCCTGTCTGTCCTGTGTCACGGGTGTCAGCATGCATTTGTGCCGGAGCTGCTCTGCCCTGCTGCATGGCCTGGTGCAATAGGAGAGGGCCCGGGGACTTGGAATGTGTAATGTGGGGTGTAGTTGGACTCTAGATGGGATTTGTAGATGGACACAGGATATCTGGAGCTCATCAGTTTTCCTGCAACAGTTTGACTCTTGTCCTGACTTTTTTTTCAGATTCAGATGGATTAAATCGGTGCCAGAGGGCCCCATCCTTAGTGAGGGGATTCTCCTGAGCAGGTGAGGCCCCATTTGTCTCTGCAGCAGAAGTGTATATGGTGGCTCTGTTACAGCTCTGTTCTTTGTCTTTCTTTTAGGAAGTCAATCTGGATACCAGCAGTCAAGGTGAGCAGCGGAGAGTAGTAGTTATTGCTCAGCTCTCAAGCACAACAATTTTTCAGCAGATTGATCATGTCACAAGAGGCATCTGCCCAGTGTGAAGGATGATGTTTGAGATTGAGGCTTCAGGTGAGTTGAGGATTGTGACTGGGAGAGGGAAGGTGATCAGGTATCCAGGTAGGAGTTCTGGGAGGGGGTTTGCAGGCAGCAGGGTGAGAAAGGGTGTTTATTTGTTTATTTGAGGGCCCCCCCACACAAGGCTGTTCAGAAGCCTCCCAGAGGCGTTGCCATGTCTTAGAGCACAGAAGGTCATCCACTGCACTCACAGGAATGCCATTTAACTTTGCCTTTCTCTAACCCAGGTGCCAGTTCTAATAAAGGCCAGAGCCTTGGAATCAGGATGAAGCTGGAGGCTGAAGGAGCCAGGCACACTCAGGAGAGGGCAAGTAGCCGCCTTGCTGGGATTTGGCCCACATAACTCTGGACTCACACTTTGGTTTTGGTTTTCTTCATTGTAGCTGACCGAGAGGCTCACAGGCCATCACGGGGCCCTCCGAGGCAGACTCATTTCAGGTGCAACGTGGATCCACATCACCTATCATCCAAAAGATAAGTTGGGGGTCAAGGCCTGGAGTAGCAGGTGGTAGTGGATGGTGGAGTAGCAGATTGGTAGTACTTGGGGCAGATTTAAACATTAGCAAAGGGAAAAGCAATCTTCTCCAAGGGCCTCTTAGGACAGCTAAAGGCAGAGGCTCTACTTTTGATGGCAGCTTTCAGGCGGGCAGTGCAGAACAGCTCTGGTCTGTGTCGTGTTGTCTGGTGTGCTGTGTTCCCTGGTGTGTCTTTGGGGTCCCTTTTGCCTTCTCCCCTCAAGGCCCTCACCACAAGCATGATGTGTCGTGTTTCATGTCCCCCCTGTTTGTCACGTTCTGTGTCACGGGTGTCTGCACACGTTTGTGCCGGAGCTGTTCTGCCTTGCTGCATGGCCTGCTGCAGTAGGACAAACCATGAGGAATTGAAATTTGTAAAGTGGGCTGTGCTTGGGCACTAGATGCAGTTCCTAGATTGACATAAGGTGTTTGCAGCTTGTGAATTACCCTGGTGGTGTTTGACATATGTTCTAACTTTCTTTCAGGTGCAGATGCATTGCATGTGTGGCAGAGGGTCAGGGTTAGGAGGTGCTGGGCCTTCTTAGGAGTGCGGTGAGTAGCAGACTGGTGGGGTTTTGGCCGATGTGGTGCCAAGCTCAGGCACTGATGTTTGGTTCTCTTTAATACAGCTGTCTGAGAGACGTCAGCCCGGTGCCAGCAGGACCTTCCCAGCTGATGAGGTGGCCTTTCTTTGCACGTGACACAGACTGGCATCCCCAGATGTCTGAGAGATAAGTAGAGGGCTGTGACCCACAGAGGGGATAAAAGCGGGGTGCTGGTTTGGGGATTACTGGGAGGGGTTTTTGAGTCCAATTTGGAGGTGGGGGTGTTCATGAAGTGGCCCCTTAGGCCCCATAAAAACCAAGTCTCACTTTTGATTATGGTGCTGTGTTGCGCAGGGCAGAGCAGTCCCGGTGTGTCTCGTGTCACTTGTCTGTTGTGCATTATGTGTTGTTTGTGTATCCCATGTCTTTTACCTTAGGGGCGCCTGTCATTAACCTTGGCATCATTGTTAGCATCTGTGATCTCTGCATTCTTTGGCCTGGCACCCAGGCCACAGAACTTTTGACTCGGGAGCTCAGACAGGCATCAGACTCTCTTCTCTCTTTGGAAGCATCCAGTCAGATGTCTTGTCCGGTCTTGTTCTGAGCTGTATGGACAGCTATGCCCCAGCTGGATCCATTATGGTGGAGTAGGACTTGAAAGAATGTGAGGTTAGGTAGAGGATTCTGACCATAGGATTCCTAGGCATCCATCTTTGCTGTTCTTGGAATAAATCATTCAGTTTAGCATCTTCTTCCCGCAGGGTTCTCTGCGCCTCATCAGCTCACCGTCAGTTTGAACTCAGTCATCTCCTTTTGCATTCTCTCAGTGCTTGCAGCCATTTTCCTTGCGTAGAGATTTCTGTCTGTGTTGTGTCCCCGTTGTCTGTCCTGTCCTGTCCTGTCTGTCCTGTGTCACGGGTGTCTGCACACATTTGTGCCGGAGCTGCTCTGCCCTGCTGCATAGCCTGGTGCAATAGGAGAGAGCCCGGGGATTTGGAATGTGTAATGTGGGGTGTAATTGGACTCTAGATGGGATTTTTAGATGGACACAGGATATCTGGAGCTCTTCAGTTATCATGCAACAGTCTGACTTTTGTCCCAACTTTTTTTTCAGATGCACCTCCTCATATGACTGCAGTAGTTCTTTGGGTTCCTTCTTCTCAAAGGGAATAGGGCTCAAGAATTCATCTTCCAGAGAATTTTTGCAAGTCCTGGCTTGTATTGTGTCTGCCTATGGTGGCTTATGTTGTATGTACCTATACATCTGTCTTCTTTTGGATTTTGGGTAGAAAATTTATCTGTCCAGAGTGGGGACGAATCCTAGCTGTCAGATAGCCACTCGTTGACCCTTCCTGTCGTCTCACGGGTCCCCGAGGCTGCTGATTTCCCCAGGATCTGCCCTTTACCTCAAGGAGCGGCAGCCAGAAGATGTGTCACAGCATGTTCTTTAGCGTCTCGAGTAAGGGCCGCAGTGAGCGTGTAAGTGGAAAGAGTGTGTGACCGTGTGTGAGAGCACGTGGCTGTGTCTGTGTCTGCCCGCCTCTGCGTGTGTCAGCGCATGCTGACTGGATTTAACCTTGTGTGTGTGACTTTTGCTTTCCAGGTTTTGCGACGCCTTGTTAAATTTAGAATAAAAAATCCCCAGCCGGGTTGTATTGCATGAACTGATATGGTATGTACCTATGTTGGGCTTAAAACCCAGAAAAACAGACAAAGATGAGCAGGAAAAAACCAGAAAAAAACCCCATGATGGACAAGAAAAAACCCAGAAAAAGCCCAGGATGGGCAAGAAAGAAACGAGAAAAAAACCCCAGAAAATAATCTCAGATGGGCAAGAAAAAAACCTAGAAAAAACCCCAGAAAATAACCCAAGATGGGCAAGAAAAAAACCTAGAAAAAACCCCAAGAAAAAAACCCTGAGATGGGCAAGAAAAAACCCAGAAAAAAGTCTGAAGATGGGCAAGAAAAAACCCGGGAAAAAACCCCAAGATGGACAATAAATAACCCAGAAAAAAATTGCACGAAGGGCAAGAAAAGACCCAGAAAACACCCAGAAAAAAATCGCAACCAAAGTATAAATATAGAAATGTTTTTCAAGTATATGCAGATATATAAGGAATTGTTAAATAATTTAAAGTATAAAATAACATAAATATAAGATATATAGAGTATTACTTGTATTATGGATTGTATTGATTTATGTTTATTTCCTATAATACACTACAATATTTATATCAATTTTACATCTATCATACCTATCGTTTGTTATATGTTACACCATATTGATATACTCTAGGTTTTTTAAAGTAGTTTAAAATAAAGGGGAGTTTTGTTTTTTATTTGGCAAAAGCAGGTGTTTTTAGTATAAAAATTATGAATACAAATAATATAAAGGTAGAAATCTAAAAATAGAAATAGATCATAAATAGCTAAAGGTTAATATAAAAATTAAAAATATAAGAAAAAATAAGTTGTAGCAGTAGATATGGTACATAATTAAAAAAATAATTTATCTCTATTATTTGAATAGGATACATATTATATATAATGATTAATATAATACCTAAATATAAACTATAAATATAAATGTGAATATAGTCATGCAAGCTATAAATATAAAAATATTTCAATATAGTTTAAAAGAATAGAGCTTTATTGTATTTATTTAGTTAGGATGGGATTTTTATTTTAAATAATGAAAGCATGATAGAAATGTAATTTTAAACATAGAAATATACAATCAATGTAGAAAGATATTTATAAAAGCACAAAATATAAGTAAATATAAATAATAGAAATAGACAGAATATATTATATAAATTACATGCTACATCAATGTCCACTATAGATATGCATGTGAATATAAATACGAAAAATAGAAATAAAAAAATTATTTAAACATGGCTTTAAATCAAGGGGGCTTGTTTGGTTCTGGTGGGGTAAGAGGCAGGTTTTTGGCATTTATTTCAGAGCAGTTTTTGGCGGGGGTCGGCCCTGTTCTTTTTTGCCACCTTCCCTGCCCGCAGCCCCGAGGCGCGCTGCGCCCCCGGTTGGGGCGGGCTGCAGTGCCTTGTGGGCAGAGCGCGGTACTGCAGCTCTGTCGCTACCAGCAGCCGCGAGGCCGCCATCTTGGGAGTAGCGAGTCGCGGATGTCGCAGACTTTTCCTTGACCTTCTCAACATGGCAGCGAGAAGGGCGGGGAAGTCGAGGGCCCACCTCTGTCTAATCGGCTGCCTGCATGAAACGCCGACGCCATGGAGGCCCCGATGGTTTTTTATGTGGCATTTTAAGTGTATAAGACACGGACTATGTGGTCAGCGGCGCCGTGGGCGGGCATATTTAGGCGGGTTGCTGAGAGGCATCTGCGTAAACCTCTATTTCTTCCGAGGGTCCTCTTTTGGTCGCCACCTTGGGGAGGGCGCGGCGCGAATGTCGCGGACTTTCTTTGACCTTCTCAAAATGGCGGCGAAATGGGCGTGGGAATCGCACACCCCGATAAATCTCCTCCCCCTGTGGCCACAGAGCGGGACCGCACCCCACCGAGCCAGCGCGCCGCCCCTCGCCGCTCAGTGCCGAGGCCGGGGCAAGGACGCGGCTGCCGAGCGAGGGAAGGGCGAGGGGCGGGAGCCAGCGGCAGTCGGCCCAGGGTCTGTAAATGGCGGGGACGGGCAAAGGACATTCGGTCATGCAAAGGGATGCGATGGCTGAGAAGAACGGCCGCGGCGGGGGCGGCCTGGCGGGGCCGGTTTCGGCGGGCGGCGGAGGTGCGGTCGCAGCGCTCCGCGGGCCGGGGCAGCGGGCGGGGGCGGGCGAGCGGCGTCGGAACAGGGCGGCAGCCCCCGCGCTCGCCCCGCTCCAGGCGCTGGGAGCGACTGGGGGCCGGACAGTCCCGGCGGGGCGGCCCCGGGGCGGCGGGCAGGCGGCGGAGCGGGGCCGTGGCGCTCCCCGCCCTCGCTGCTGCCAGCTTTGGAAGGTCGGGCCGGGCGCCCGCCCCATCCCGCCGCCTCCCGATCTCTATAAACTCCTCTCTGGCTTCACAGGTCCATGCTGGAGAGTAGGACAAAGGGCCCTGCTGGTTGCCGTGTCCTTGGGGGGCAGAGAGTTCTGACCTTGGCCGCATGGGCTGCTGAGTGTTGGAACAATGGGGATGCGTTTTTATGTATTTAGTGACATTTAGAGATTTATTCCCCTGCTTCATGTGAGCGTGCATCATTGCTGGCTTGGGATTGAGTGAAATGCGCTGAGGAAACCAGCTTTGGGGAGGGAGGCAGGGAAATCCTCTCTACCTTTACCAATTCTTCTGACAAACTCATCACGGCAGGACAGCGTGAAGACTGAAAGTGCAAGAAGATGTGGAGGGAAACAGAGAATCTGACAGGAGCATCGAACGCACAAGTGCACGAATTTTGCTTTTTGCTTGGATGTAAACTCAGAAGTTGTGAGGAATTTGGGAGTGAGAAGGGACATTTCAGAAGGAGAAGAAGAAAAAGAAGTTGTTGTTACAGTCTTGGCAAAAGCTTTTGTTCTAGCTAATAAAAGAAGTTAGTTTAAATAAAAAAAAGAAAAAAATGTGGAGTATTTTTTTTCCTTCACTGTTATATTCATTGGTGGTATATGGTGTGTTGTTTTATTTCTTGGTGTTATTAACTCTTTGTAAGTTGTTTTTTGAGTGAAGCTGACTTTCTGGATGGGTTGGTTTGTATTTGAGGTAGGATTAATTTCAAGAGGTTTCTTTCATAGACTTCTGATAGGTATTACTGGCATTTTGGTTTTGTTTACTCTATGTATAGACATACAGATTTGGTAGGGCCAGCTGGGCTGCTGGAGTTTTGAGTGTGAATTTATTAGATGGCTTTTGTTAAATGCAGTTTTTAATTTTTGAAATGTTTTTCAATGTAGTGGTTTTAAGGTTGTTGTTAAGAATTCATTGTATTATGTTGTTTGGAGTTGGTGTATGATAAGAGATGTGGTGTGAGTTCTTGAACGTTATGGTTTTAGTGTTCCCAAGTTCTGATTTCTTTCTGGTTCATTAGGTGTTTTTAGTTTTATTGTTGGGGAGAGGGGCATTCATATGGTGGGTTTTTATAGGCATTATTTTTTAAATTTAGTTAGTGATATTTTTTAGTATATTAATAGTTTAGATTTTTTATTTTCATGCTTTTCCTTAATTTGTAAAATTTTTTCAAATAACTTTTCCAGATTATTGGTTATTATTTGTGCAGAAACGTAGAGCTTTTTTTTGTTAGTATTGTTTTGGGTCAGTTGTACAGTTTTGAGTCTAGTGAGTTGGTTTGATTTAATTTTTAATGGGTGTTTGTTTTTATTAGTAGTTGTGTCATTTTCAAGGTGTATTTGAGTTTTTTGGGTGTTTGAGATATTGGTTTAGGAGGAAGTTTATGATGAGAATGTGTGGAGGCTTTGGGCTGCTTATAGTGGGATTTAAAATTTATTTACAGTTAGGTTTATTTGAGTTTTTATTAGGGTTCAATGACGTTGTGGGATGTTTGTTCCCTTAGTAATAGCAATAGGTTTTGTTTTGATGTGCTGCGATGGGATGAGCGTGGGCTGCGTAAAGGTGCTGACAAAGGTACAGTATTGTTGTGGTTCTGATGTGTCGAGTTAATGAACTTATATGGTCTAACATATACATGGAAATAGAAATAAATATAAATTTCAAAATAAATATGAAATTAGAGCAGTAGACAAATATAGATAACAGATACATACATAAAAGTATAATATATGGTATATAATTGTAACATTATATATAGAGTATAATTTATATATGTTAAGAAAGATATATAAATATAGAATGGAAATTATTTTCATTTTTTTTAGGTTATAGGCTGTTTTTTTAATAACTAATATAAATAGAAATAATATAAAAGTAGAAATCCAGATATACAAATATATAATTTATATACCGATATCTATAAATATTTAATATGAATAAATGAATACATATTATAAAAAAATACATCTATTATTATAATAAAAGGTATTCTCTCTAATATATATCTATAAATATAATAAATAAAAATTATTAATGTAGATGTGAATAGAATTTTAACTATTGTTTAAATCAAGGGGTGTCATC
Organism: Melozone crissalis; assembly: GCF_028551555.1. Lineage (NCBI taxonomy): Eukaryota > Metazoa > Chordata > Aves > Passeriformes > Passerellidae > Melozone > Melozone crissalis. The sequence goes on along the minus strand of NW_026535794.1, from coordinate 41,711 downwards.
AGTTTTTATTTGGTTAGAGGCAGGAGGTTTATTTTAAATACTATAAGTATTATAAAAATGTGAATATTAAGATAGAAATATATAATAATTATACAAAGAGAAATTGCTAAACTATGAATATAAATTTAAATATAAACATAGGTAAGTAAAATGCAGATTTGTAATGTAGAATATAAATAACGTTATATGGCACTATAAATTATAAATAGGAATATAAATACAAAAATATGTAAATATATTTCAAAGGAAAGGGAATTTTTTGGCTTTTATTTAAGTAGAGGCAGATGTTATTTAAAATAAAACCTAATTGTTACAGAAGTAAAAATCTTGACAGGGGAATATATAATCAATATATAAAAATATGAATAAAATAGATAAATAAGTGCTTGGAGTAGATATAATATAGAATATGAATTTATTTATAAATTGACATTGATAAAGATAAATGTATAGGTAAGCAATCTACATTTATATTTATAATGTATATTAACGTGAATGTAAATATGAAAACATAAGGATATATATATTTAAATTTTTTTTAGAAGAAAGGGTTGGGGTTTTTTTTGGTTCTTACTGGGTTAGAGGATGCCTCCCAGACCCAAGCTGCCACCTCAGCCGAGTCGAGCAATGTGCAACAAGGAATCTGGGGGGCTGAGTTTTGCTTACCTGGGGAAACAGTCAGCACGAGTGTTCAGGAGCCTCTGGCCAAGAGGGGCCGGCCGTCTGCCTGCTGAAATTCTGCATTGCGCAGGATGCCTCCCAGACCCAAGCTGCCACCTCCGCAGAGTCAGGCTGGTTTGAGGGTGCCAAATGGCCCCAGCAATCTTCCATCAAGAACCTGAGCTGGTGAGTTACACTTCCCTGTGTAAAGGGCAGCATTTCTGTTCAGAGCCCAGGGGCCCTTTGTGGCCGGCTGCCTGCTGAAATTCTCCATTGTGCAGGATGCCTCCTGGATCCAAGCTGCCAGCACCGCAGAGTCAGGCTGTTTTGAGGGCCCCCAAATATGTCCAGCAATCTCCCATCAGGAACCTGGGCTGCTGAGTTTTCTTCTTCTGGGAAAGGGCAGCATTGGTGTTCAGGACATAGGGGCCCTTCGTGGCAGGCTGTCTGGTGAAATTCCGCAGGATGCCTCCCAGACCCCAGCTGCCACCTCAGCCGAGTTGAGCTTGTTTGAGACTCCCAAGCGCCTCACGCAATATGCCACCAGGAACTTGGGCGGCTGAGTTTTGCTTGCCTGGGAAAAGGGACAGCACTAGTGTTCAGGAGCCTCTGGCCAGGAGGGGCCGGCTGTCTGCCTGCTGAAATTCTGCATTGCGCAGGATGCCTCCCAGACCCACGCTGCCACCACCGCAGAGTCTGGCTGCTTTGAGGGTCCCCAAATGTGTCCAGCAATCTGCCATCAGGAACCTGAGCTGGTGAGTTACACTTACCTGTGTAAAGGGCAGCATTGGTGTCAAGGACTCAGGGGCCCTTAGTGAGTGGCTGTCTGCTGAAATTCTGCATTGCGCAGGATGCCTCCCGGACCCAAGCTGCCACCTCAGCTGAGTCAAACTTGTTTGAGAGTCCCAAGCACCACCAGCAATGTGCAACAAGGAACCCGGGGGGCTGAGTTTTGCTTAATGGGGAAAGGGTCAGCACTAGTGTTCAGGAGCCTGTGGCCCCGAGTGGCCAGCCTTCTGCCTGCTGAAACTCTGCATTGCGCAGGATGCCTCGCGGACCCAAGCTCCTACCACCGCTGAGTCAGGACGCTTTGAGGGTCCTAAAGGGCTCCAGCAATCTTCCATCAGGAACCTGGGTTCCTGTGTTTTCTTCTTCTGGGAAAGGGCTGGCATTGGTGTTCAGGAGGCCTCGCCTGGAGTGGCTGGCTGCCTGCTGAAATTCTGTATTGCGCAGGATGCCTCCCAGACCCCAGCTGCCACCACCGCAGAGTCTGGCTGCTTTGAGGGTCCCCAAATGTGTCCAGCAATCTGCCATCAGGAACCTGAGCTGGTGAGTTACACTTACCTGTGTAAAGGGCAGCATTGGTGTCAAGGACTCAGTGAGCGGTTGTCTGCTGAAATTCTGCATTGTGCAGGATGCCTCCCGGGCCCAAGCTGGCACCAGTTCCAACTCCCACTGCTTTGTCCTCGGGCCGTGTCTCCTGCTTGCTACCTGCCATCAGGAACCTGGGCAGCTGAGTTACACTTACCCTTTTAAAGGACTAGCACTGGTGTTCAGGAGGCCTCGCCTGGAGTGGCTGGCTGCCTGCTGATATTTCTGCAGTGCGAAATGTGCCTCCCAGACCCAAGCTGCCACCACCGCAGAGTCTGTCTGGTTTCAGAGTCCCAAATGGCCTCAGCAATCTTCCATCAAGAACCTGAGCTGGTGAGTTACACTTACCTGTGTAAAGGGCCGCACTTCTGTTCAGAGGTCAGGGGCCCTTAGTGGCCGGCAGTCTGCTGAAATTCTCCTTTGCGCAGGATGCCTCCTGGACCCAAGCTGGTGCCTGTGCCGAGGCTAGCTCGTTTGTGATTCCAAGCACCTCCAGCAATCTGCAACAAGGAATCTGGGGGGCTGAGTTTTGCTTACCTGGGGAAAGCGTCAGCACTAGTGTTCAGGAGCCTCTGGCCAGGAGGGGCCGGCTGTCTGCCTGCTGAAATTCTGCATTGCGCAGGATGCCTCCCAGACCCCAGCTGCCACCAGCGCAGAGTCTGGCTGCTTTGAGGGTCCCCAAATGTGTCCAGCAATCTGCCATCAGGAACCTGAGCTGGTGAGTTACACTTACCTGTGTAAAGGGCAGCATTGGTGTCAAGGACTCAGGGGCCCTTAGTGAGCGGCTGCCAGCTGAAATTCTGCATTGCGCAGGATGCCTCCCGGACCCAAGCTGCCACCTCAGCTGAGTCAAGCTTGTTTAAGAGTCCCAAGCACCACCAGCAATGTGCAACAAGGAACCCGGGGGGGTGAGTTTTGCTTACCTGGGGAAAGGGTCAGCGCTAGTGTTCAGGAGCCTGTGGCCCCGAGTGGCCAGCCGTCCGCCTGCTGAAACTCTGCATTGCGCAGGATGCCTCGCGGACCCAAGCTCCTACCACCGCTGAGTCAGGACGCTTTGAGGGTCCCAAAGGGCTCCAGCAATCTTCCATCAGGAACCTGGGCTCCTGAGTTTTCTTCTTCTGGGAAATGGCTGGCATTGGTGTTCAGGAGGCCTCGCCTGGAGTGGCTGGCTGCCTGCTGAAATTCTGTATTGCGCAGGATGCCTCCCGGGCCCAAGCTGGCACCAGTTCCAACTCCCACTGCTTTGTCCTCAGGCTGTGTCTCCTGCTACCTGCCATCAGGAACCTGGGCAGCTGATTACACTTACCTTTTTAAAGGACTAGCATTGGTGTTCAGGAGGCCTCGCCTGGAGTGGCTGGCTGCCTGCTGATATTTCTGCAGTGCGAAATGTGCCTCCCAGACCCAAGCTGGCACCAGTTGGAACTGCAGCTGCTTTTGCCTTGGCACTTGTCTCCTGCCATCTGCCATCAGGAGCCTGGGTGGCTGAGTTACACTTACCTGTGTAATGGGCGGCATTTGTGTCCACGGCGCAGGGGCCCGTAATGGCCGGCTGTGCCTGCTGAAATTCTGCATTGCGCAGGCTGCCTCCCGGACCCAAGCTGCCACCTCAGCAGAGTCGAGCAATCTGCAACAAGGAATCTGGGGGGCTGTGTTTTGCTTACCTGGGGAAAGCATCAGCACTAGTGTTCAGGAACCTCTGGCCAAGAGGGGCCGGCCGTCTGCCTGCTGAAATTCTGCATTGCGCAGGATGCCTCCCAGACCCAAGCTGCCACCACCGCAGAGTCTGGCTGGTTTGAGGGTCCCAAATGTCCCCAGCAATCTGCCATCAAGAACCTGAGCTGATGAGTTACACTTACCTGGGGTAATGGGCGGCATTTGTGTCCAGGGCGCAGGGGCCCTTAGTGGACGGCTGCCTGCTCAAGTTCTGCATTGCCAAATATGCCTCCCAGACCCAAGCTGCCACCTCAGCCAAGTCAAGCAATCTGCAACAAGGAATCTGGGGGGCTGAGTTTTGCTTACCTGGGGAAAGCGTCAGCACTAGTGTTCAGGAGCCTCTGGCCAGGAGGGGCCGGCTGTCTGCCTGCTGAAATTCTGCATTGCGCAGGATGCCTCCCAGACCCAAGCTGCCACCACCGCAAAGTCAGGCTGGTTTGAAGGTCCCAAATGTCCCCAGCAATCTGCCGTCAGGAACCTGAGCGGCTGAGTTACACTGACCTGGGGTAATGGGCGGCATTTGTGTCCAGGGCGCAGGGGCCCTTAGTGGACGGCTGCCTGCTCAAGTTCTGCATTGCCAAATATGCCTCCCAGACCCAAGCTGCCACCTCAGCCAAGTCAAGATATCTGCAACAAGGAATCTGGGGGGCTGAGTTTTGCTTACCTGGGGAAAGCGTCAGCACTAGTGTTCAGGAGCCTCTGACCCGGAGTGGCCAGCTGTCTGCCTGCTGAAATTCTGCATTGCGCAGGATGCCTCCCAGACCCCAGCTGCCACCAGCGCAGAGTCTGGCTGCTTTGAGGGTCCCCAAATGTGTCCAGCAATCTGCCATCAGGAACCTGAGCTGGTGAGTTACACTTACCTGTGTAAAGGGCAGCATTGGTGTCAAGGACTCAGTGAGCGGTTGTCTGCTGAAATTCTGTATTGCGCAGGATGCCTCCCGGGCCCAAGCTGGCACCAGTTCCATCTCCCACTGCTTTGTCCTCGGGCCGTGTCTCCTGCTACCTGCCATCAGGAACCTGGGCAGCTGAGTTACACTTACCTTTTTAAAGGATTAGCATTGGTGTTCAGGAGGCCTCGCCTGGAGGGGCTGGCTGCCTGCTGATATTTCTGCAGTGCGAAATGTGCCTCCCAGACCCAAGCTGGCACCAGTTCCAACTCCCACTGCTTTGTCCTCGGGCCGTGTCTCCTGCTACCTGCCATCAGGAACCTGGGTAGCTGAGTTACACTTACCTTTTTAAAGGACTAGCATTGGTGTTCAGGAGGCCTCGCCTGGAGTGGCTGGCTGCCTGCTGATATTTCTGCAGTGCGAAATGTGCCTCCCAGACCCAAGCTGGCACCAGTTCCAACTCCCACTGCTTTGTCCTCGGGCCGTGTCTCCTGCTACCTGCCATCAGGAACCTGGGCAGCTGAGTTACACTTACCTTTTTAAAGGACTAGCATTGGTGTTCAGGAGGCCTCGCCTGGAGTGGCTGGCTGCCTGCTGATATTTCTGCAGTGCGAAATGTGCCTCCCAGACCCAAGCTGGCACCAGTTGGAACTGCAGCTGCTTTTGCCTTGGCACGTGTCTCCTGCCATCTGCCATCAGGAGCCTGGGTGGCTGAGTTACACTTCCCTGCGTAATGGGCGGCATTTGTGTCCAGGGCCTAGGGGCCCGTAATGGCCGGCTGTGCCTGCTGAAATTCTGCATTGCGCAGGATGCCTCCCGGACCCAAGCTGCCACCACCGCAAAGTCAGGGTGGTTTGAAGGTCCCAATTGGCCCTGTGAATCTGCCATCAGGAACCTGAGCTGGTGAGTTACACTTACCTGTGTAAAGGGCGGCATTGTTGTCCAGGGTCCAGGGGCCCTTTGTGGACGGCTGGCTCATGAAATTCTGCACTGTGCAGGATGCCTCCCAGACCCAAGCTGGTGCTTGCACTGAGTCGAGCTCGTTTGACAGTCCCAAGCCCCTCAAGCAATATGCCACCAGGAACCTGGGCGGCTGAGTTTTGATTAACTGGGGAAAGGGTCAGCACTAGTGTTCAGGAGCCTGTGGCCCTGAGTGGCCAGCCATCTGCCTGCTGAAATTAGGCATTGCGCAGGATGCCTCCCGGACCCAACTCCCACCACCGCAGAGTCTGGCTGCTTTGAGGGTCCCAAATCTGTCCAGTAATCTGCCATCCGAAACCTGAGCTTGTGAGTTACACTTACCTGGGGTAATGGGCGCCATTTGTGTCCAGGGCACAGGGGCCCTTAGTGGACGGCTGCCTGCTCAAGTTCTGCATTGCCAAATATGCCTCCCAGACCCAAGCTGCCACCTCAGCCAAGTCAAGCAATCTGCAACAAGGAATCTGGGGGGCTGAGTTTTGCTTACCTGGGGAAAGCGTCAGCAGTAGTGTTCAGAAGCCTCTGGCCAAGAGGGGCCCGCTGTCTGCCTGCGAAATTCTGCATTGTTCCGGATGCCTCCCAGACCCCAGCTGACACCACCGCAGAGTCGGGCTGCTTTGAGGGTCTCCAAATGTGTCCAGCAATCTGCCATCAGGAACCTGAGCTAGTGAGTTACACTTACCTGTGTAAAGGGCAGCATTGGTTTCAAGGACTCAGGGGCCCTTAGTGAGCGGCTGCCAGCTGAAATTCTGCATTGCGCAGGATGCCTCCCGGACCCAAGCTGCCACCACCGCAGAGTCTGGCCTGTTTGAGGGTCACAAATGTCCCCAGCAATCTGCCATCTGGAACCTGAGCTGATGAGTTACACTTACCTGGGGTAATGGGAGGCATTTGTGTCCAGGGCGCAGGGGCCCTTAGTGGACGGCTGCCTGCTCAAGTTCTGCATTGCCAAATATGCCTCCCAGACCCAAGCTGCCACCTCAGCCAAGTCAAGCAATCTGCAACAAGGAATCTGGGGGGCTGAGTTTTGCTTACCTGGGGAAAGCGTCAGCACTAGTGTTCAGGAGCCTCTGGCCAGGAGGGGCCGGCTGTCTGCCTGCTGAAATTCTGCATTGCACAGGATGCCTCCCAGACCCAAGCTGCCACCTCAGCAGAGTCGAGCAATTTGCCACAAGGAACCTATGGGGCTGAGTTTTTCTTACCTGGGAAAGGGGTCAGCACTAGTGTTCAGGAGCCTCTGGCCAAGAGGGGCCAGCTGTCTGCCTGCTGAAATTCTGCATTGGGCAGGATGCCTCCCAGACCGAAGCTGCCACCTCAGCCAAGTTGAGCTCATTTTAGAGTCCCAAGCACCTCCAGCAATCTGCAACCAGGAACCTGGGTGGCTTAGTTTTGCTTACCTGAGAAAAAGGACAGCACTAGTGTTCAGGAGCCTGTGGCCCGGAGTGGCCAGCTGTCTGCCTGCTGAAATTCTGCATTGCGCAGGATGCCTCCCAGACCCCAACTGCCACCACCGCAGAGTCTGGCTGCTTTGAGGGTCCCCAAATGTGTCCAGCAATCTGCCATCAGGAAGCTGAGCTGGTGAGTTACACTTCCCTGTGTAAAGGGCAGCATTGGTGTCAAGGACTCAGGGGCCCTTAGAGAGCGGCTGTCTGCTGAAATTCTGCATTGCGCAGGATGCCTCCCGGACCCAAGCTCCTACCACCGCTGAGTCAGGATGCTTTGAGGGTCCCAAAGGGCTCCAGCAATCTTCCATCAGGAACCTGGGCTCCTGAGTTTTCTTCTTCTGGGAAATGGCTGGCATTGGTGTTCAGGAGGCCTCGCCTGGAGTGGCTGGCTGCCTGCTGAAATTCTGTATTGCGCAGGATGCCTCCCGGGCCCAAGCTGGCACCAGTTCCAACTCCCACTGCTTTGTCCTCAGGCCGTGTCTCCTGCTACCTGCCATCAGGAACCTGGGTAGCTGAGTTACACTTACCTTTTTAAAGGACTAGCATTGGTGTTCAGGAGGCCTCGCCTGGAGTGGCTGGCTGCCTGCTGATATTTCTGCAGTGCGAAATGTGCCTCCCAGACCCAAGCTGGCACCAGTTGGAACTGCAGCTGCTGTTGCCTTGGCACGTGTCTCCTGCCATCTGCCATCAGGAGCCTGGGTGGCTGAGTTACACTTCCCTGCGTAATGGGCGGCATTTGTGTCCAGGGCGCAGGGGCCCTTAGTGGACGGCTGCCTGCTGAAATTCTGCATTGCGCAGGCTGCCTCCCGGACCCAAGCTGCCACCTCAGCAGAGTCGAGCAATCTGCAACAAGGAATCTGGGGGGCTGAGTTTTGCTTACCTGGGGAAAGCATCAGCACTAGTGTTCAGGAACCTCTGGCCAGGAGGGTCCGGCTGTCTGCCTGCTGAAATTCTGCATTGCGCAGGATGCCTCCCAGACCCAAGCTGCCACCACCGCAAAGTCAGGCTGGTTTGAAGGTCCCAAATGTCCCCAGGAATCTGCCATCAGGAACCTGAGCTGGTGAGTTACACTTACCTGGGGTAATGGGCGGCATTTGTGTCCAGGGCGCAGGTGCCCTTAGTGGACGGCTGCCTGCTCAAGTTCTGCATTGCCAAATATGCCTCCCAGACCCACGCTGCCACCACCGCAAAGTCAGGCTGGTTTGAAGGTCCCAAATGTCCCCAGCAATCTGCCGTCAGGAACCTGAGCTGGTTAGTTACACTTACCTGGGGTAATGGGCAGCATTTGTGTCTTGGGGGCAGGGGCCCTTAGTGGACGGCTGCCTGCTCAAGTTCTGCATTGCCAAATATGCCTCCCAGACCTAAGCTGCCACCTCAGCCAAGTCAAGCAATCTGCAACAAGGAATCTGGGGGGCTGAGTTTTGCTTACCTGGGGAAAGCGTCAGCACTAGTGTTCAGGAGCCTCTGGCCAGGAGGGGCCGGCTGTCTGCCTGCTGAAATTCTGCATTGCGCAGGATGCCTCCCAGACCCACGCTGCCACCACCGCAAAGTCAGGCTGGTTTGAAGGTCCCCAATGTCCCCAGCAATCTGCCATCAGGAACCTGAGCTGGTGAGTTACACTTACCTGTGTAAAGGGCAGCATTGGTGTCAAGGACTCAGTGAGCGGTTGTCTGCTGAAATTCTGCATTGCGCAGGATGCCTCCCGGGCCCAAGCTGGCACCAGTTCCAACTCCCACTGCTTTGTCCTCGGGCCGTGTCTCCTGCTACCTTCCATCAGGAACCTCGGCCGCTGAGTTACACTTACCTTTTTAAAGGACTAGCATTGGTGTTCAGGAGGCCTCGCCTGGAGTGGCTGGCTGCCTGCTGAAATTTCTGCAGTTCGAAATGTGCCTCCCAGACCCAAGCTGGCACCAGTTCCATCTCCCACTGCTTTGTCCTCGGGCCGTGTCTCCTGCTACCTGCCATCAGGAACCTGGGTAGCTGAGTTACACTTACCTTTTTAAAGGACTAGCATTGGTGTTCAGGAGGCCTCGCCTGGAGTGGCTGGCTGCCTGCTGATATTTCTGCAGTGCGAAATGTGCCTCCCAGACCCAAGCTGGCACCAGTTGGAACTGCAGCTGCTTTTGCCTTGGCACGTGTCTCCTGCCATCTGCCATCAGGAGCCTGGGTGGCTGAGTTACACTTCCCTGCGTAATGGGCGGCATTTGTGTCCAGGGCGCAGGGGCCCTTAGTGGACGGCTGCCTGCTGAAATTCTGCATTGCGCAGGCTGCCTCCCGGACCCAAGCTGCCACCTCAGCAGAGTCGAGCAATCTGCAACAAGGAATCTGGGGGGCTGAGTTTTGCTTACCTGGGGAAAGCATCAGCACTAGTGTTCAGGAACCTCTGGCCAGGAGGGTCCGGCTGTCTGCCTGCTGAAATTCTGCATTGCGCAGGATGCCTCCCAGACCCCAGCTGCTACCACCGCAGAGTCTGGCTGCTTTGAGGGTCCCCAAATGTGTCCAGCAATCTGCCATCAGGAACCTGACCTGGTGAGTTACACTGACCTGGGGTAATGGGCGGCATTTGTGTCCAGGGCGCAGGGGCCCTTAGTGGACGGCTGCCTGCTCAAGTTCTGCATTGCCAAATATGCCTCCCAAACCCACGCTGCCACCACCGCAAAGTCAGGCTGGTTTGAAGGTCCCAAATGTCCCCAGCAATCTGCCGTCAGGAACCTGAGCTGGTTAGTTACACTTACCTGGGGTAATGGGCAGCATTTGTGTCTTGGGGGCAGGGGCCCTTAGTGGACGGCTGCCTGCTCAAGTTCTGCATTGCCAAATATGCCTCCCAGACCCAAGCTGCCACCACCGCAAAGTCAGGCTGGTTTGAAGGTCCCCAAATGTGTCCAGCAATCTGCCATCAGGAACCTGAGCGGCTGAGTTACACTTACCTGTGTAAAGGGCAGCATTGGTTTCAAGGACTCAGGGGCCCTTAGTGAGCGGCTGTCTGCTGAAATTCTGCATTGTGCAGGATGCCTCCCGGGCCCAAGCTGGCACCAGTTCCAACTCCCACTGCTTTGTCCTCGGGCCGTGTCTCCTGCTACCTGCCATCAGGAACCTGGGTAGCTGAGTTACACTTACCTTTTTAAAGGACTAGCATTGGTGTTCAGGAGGCCTCGCCTGGAGTGGCTGGCTGCCTGCTGATATTTCTGCAGTGCGAAATGTGCCTCCCAGACCCAAGCTGGCACCAGTTGGAACTGCAGCTGCTTTTGCCTTGGCACGTGTCTCCTGCCATCTGCCATCAGGAGCATGGGTGGCTGAGTTACACTTCCCTGCGTAATGGGCGGCATTTGTGTCCAGGGCGCAGGGGCCCTTAGTGGACGGCTGCCTGCTCAAGTTCTGCATTGCCAAATATGCCTCCCAGACCCAAGCTGCCACCTCAGCCAAGTCAAGCAATCTGCAACAAGGAATCTGGGAGGCTGAGTTTTGCTTACCTGGGGAAAGCGTCAGCACGAGTTTTCAGGAGCCTCTGGCCGGGAGGGGCCGGCTGTCTGCCTGCTGAAATTCTGCATTGCGCAGGATGCCTCCCAGACCCAAGCTGCCACCTCAGCAGAGTCAAGCAATTTGCCACAAAGAACCTATGGGGCTGAGTTTTTCTTACCTGGGAAAGGGGTCAGCACTAGTGGTCAGGAGCCTCTGGCCAAGAGGGGCCAGCTGTCTGCCTGCTGAATTCTGCATTGCGCAGGATGCCTCCCAGACCCCAGCTGCCACCAGCGCAGAGTCTGGCTGCTTTGAGGGTCCCCAAATATTTCCAGCAATCTGCCATCAGGAACCTGAGCTGGTGAGTTACACTTAGCTGTGTAAAGGGCAGCATTGGTGTCAAGGACTCAGTGAGCGGTTGTCTGCTGAAATTCTGCATTGCGCAGGATGCCTCCCGGGCCCAAGCTGGCACCAGTTCCAACTCCCACTGCTTTGTCCTCGGGCCGTGTCTCCTGCTACCTTCCATCAGGAACCTCGGCAGCTGAGTTACACTTACCTTTTTAAAGGACTAGCATTGGTGTTCAGGAGGCCTCGCCTGGAGTGGCTGGCTGCCTGCTGATATTTCTGCAGTGCGAAATGTGCCTCCCAGACCCAAGCTGGCACCAGTTCCAACTCCCACTGCTTTGTCCTCGGGCCGTGTCTCCTGCTACCTGCCATCAGGTACCTGGGTAGCTGAGTTACACTTACCTTTTTAAAGGATTAGCATTGGTGTTCAGGAGGCCTCGCCTGGAGTGGCTGGCTGCCTGCTGATATTTCTGCAGTGCGAAATGTGCCTCCCAGACCCAAGCTGGCACCAGTTCCAACTCCCACTGCTTTGTCCTCGGGCCATGTCTCCTGCTACCTGCCATCAGGAACCTGGGCAGCTGAGTTACACTTACCTTTTTAAAGGACTTGCATTGGTGTTCAGGAGGCCTCGCCTGGAGTGGCTGGCTGCCTGCTGATATTTCTGCAGTGCGAAATGTGCCTCCCAGACCCAAGCTGGCACCAGTTCCAACTCCCACTGCTTTGTCCTCGGGCCGTGTCTCCTGCCATCTGCCCTCAGGAACCTGGGCAGCTGAGTTACACTTACCTTTTTAAAGGACTAGCATTGGTGTTCAGGAGGCCTCGCCTGGAGTGGCTGGCTGCCTGCTGATATTTCTGCAGTGCGAAATGTGCCTCCCAGACCCAAGCTGGCACCAGTTGGAACTGCAGCTGCTTTTGCCTTGGCACGTGTCTCCTGCCATCTGCCATCAGGAGCCTGGGTGGCTGAGTTACACTTCCCTGCGTAATGGGCGGCATTGGTGTCCAGGGCCTAGGGGCCCGTAGTGGCCGGCTGTGCCTGCTGAAATTCTGCATTGCGCAGGGTGCCTCCCGGACCCAAGCTGCCACCACCGCAAAGTCAGGGTGGTTTGAAGGTCCCAATTGGCCCTGTGAATCTGCCATCAGGAACCTGAGCTGGTGAGTTACACTTACCTGTGTAAAGGGCGGCTTTGTTGTCCAGGGTCCAGGGGCCCTTTGTGGACGGCTGGCTCATGAAATTCTGCACTGTGCAGGATGCCTCCCAGACCCAAGCTGGTGCTTGCGCCGAGTCGAGCTCGTTTGACAGTCCCAAGCCCCTCAAGCAATATGCCACCAGGAACCTGGGCGGCTGAGTTTTGATTAACTGGGGAAAGGGTCAGCACTAGTGTTCAGGAGCCTGTGGCCCTGAGTGGCCAGCCGTCTGTCTGCTGAAATTAGGCATTGCGCAGGATGCCTCCCGGACCCAAGCTCCCACCACCGCAAAGTCAGACTGGTTTGAGGGTCCCAAATCTGTCCAGCAATCGGCCATCCGAAACCTGAGCTGGTGAGTTACACTTACCTGGGGTAATGGGCAGCATTTGTGTCCAGGGCGCAGGGGCCCTTAGTGGACGGCTGCCTGCTCAAGTTCTGCATTGCGCAGGATGCCTCCCAGACCCAAGCTGCCACCTCAGCCAAGTCAAGCAATCTGCAACAAGGAATCTGGGGGGCTGAGTTTTGCTTACCTGGGGAAAGCGTCAGCACGAGTTTTCAGGAGCCTCTGGCCAAGAAGGGCCAGCTGTCTGCCTGCGAAATTCTGCATTGTTCAGGATGCCTCCCAGACCCCAGCTGCCACCACCGCAGAGTCGAGCAATTTGCCACAAGGAACCTATGGCGCTGACTTTTTCTTACCTGGGAAAGGGGTCAGCAGTAGTGTTCAGGAGCCTCTGGCCAAGAGGGGCCAGCTGTCTGCCTGCTGAAATTCTGCATTGGGCAGGATGCCTCCCAGACCGAAGCTGCCACCTCAGCCAAGTTGAGCTCATTTGAGAGTCCAAAGCACCTCCAGCAATCTGCAACCAGGAACCTGGGCGGCTGAGTTTTGCTTACCTGAGAAAAGGGACAGCACTAGTGTTCAGGAGCCTGTGGCCCGGAGTGGCCAGCTGTCTGCCTGCTGAAATTCTGCATTGCGCAGGATGCCTCCCAGACCCCAGCTGCCACCACCGCAGAGTCTGGCTGCTTTGAGGGTCCCCAAATATGTCCAGCAATCTGCCATCAAGGAACCTGAGCTGGTGTGTTACACTTCCCTGTGTAAAGGGCAGCATTGGTGTCAAGGACTCAGGGGCCCTTAGTGAGTGGCTGTCTGCTGAAATTCTGCATTTCGCAGGATGCCTCCCGGACCCAAGCTACCACCTCAGCTGAGTCAAGCTTGTTTGAGAGTCCCAAGCACCACCAGCAATGTGCAACAAGGAACCCGGGGGGCTGAGTTTTGCTTAATGGGGAAAGGGTCAGCGCTAGTGTTCAGGAGCCTGTGGCCCCGAGTGGCCAGCCGTCCGCCTGCTGAAACTCTGCATTGCGCAGGATGCCTCGTGGACCCAAGCTCCTACCACCGCTGAGTCAGGAAGCTTTGAGGGTCCCAAAGGGCTCCAGCAATCTTCCATCAGGAACCTGGGTTCCTGAGTTTTCTTCTTCTGGGAAAGGGCTGGCATTGGTGTTCAGGAGGCCTCGCCTGGAGTGGCTGGCTGCCTGCTGAAATTCTGTATTGCGCAGGATGCCTCCCGGGCCCAAGCTGGCACCAGTTCCAACTCCCACTGCTTTGTCCTCGGGCCGTGTCTCCTGCTACCTGCCATCAGGAACCTGGGTAGCTGAGTTACACTTACCTTTTTAAAGGACTTGCATTGGCGTTCAGGAGGCCTCGCCTGGAGTGGCTGGCTGCCTGCTGATATTTCTGCAGTGCGAAATGTGCCTCCCAGACCCAAGCTGGCACCAGTTCCAACTCCCACTGCTTTGTCCTCGGGCCGTGTCTCCTGCCATCTGCCATCAGGAGCCTGGGTGGCTGAGTTACACTTCCCTGCGTAATGGGCGGCATTTGTGTCCAGGGCCTAGGGGCCCGTAATGGCCGGCTGTGCCTGCTGAAATTCTGCATTGCGCAGGATGCCTCCCGGACCCAAGCTGCCACCACCGCAAAGTCAGGGTGGTTTGAAGGTCCCAATTGGCCCTGTGAATCTGCCATCAGGAACCTGAGCTGGTGAGTTACACTTACCTGTGTAAAGGGCGGCATTGTTGTCCAGGGTCCAGGGGCCCTTTGTGGACGGCTGGCTCATGAAATTCTGCACTGTGCAGGATGCCTCCCAGACCCAAGCTGGTGCTTGCGCCGAGTCGAGCTCGTTTGACAGTCCCAAGCCCCTCAAGCAATACGCCACCAGGAACCTGGGCGGCTGAGTTTTGATTAACTGGGGAAAGGGTCAGCACTAGTGTTCAGGAGCCTGTGGCCCTGAGTGGCCAGCCGTCTGCCTGCTGAAATTAGGCATTGCGCAGGATGCCTCCCGGACCCAAGCTCCCACCACTGCAGAGTCTGGCTGCTTTGAGGGTCCCAAATCTGTCCAGCAATCTGCCATCCGGAACCTGAGCTGGTCAGTTACACTTCCCTGCCTAAAGGGCGGCATTTGTGTCCAGGGTCCAGGGGCCCTTAGTGGACGGCTGGCTCATGAAATTCTGCACTGCGCAGGATGCCTCCCAGACCCAAGCTGCCACCACCGCAGAGTCTGTCTGGTTTCAGGGTCCCAAATGGCCCCAGCAATCTTCCATCAAGAACCTGAGCTGGTGAGTTACACTTAAGTGTGTAAAGGGCCGCACTGCTGTTCAGAGGTCAGGGGCCCTTAGTGGCCGGTTGTCTGCTGAAATTCTCCTTTGCGCAGGATGCCTCCCAGACCCAAGCTGCCACCACCGCAAAGTCAGGCTGGTTTGAGGGTCCCAAACGGCTCCAGAAATTGCAACAAGGAACACGGGGGGCTGAGTGTTCCTTACCTGGTCTGCCCCTTCTTATGGGAACCTCTTTTACTGGAAATAGAGCAATTCCTTTATCCCATTCTTTTTTGATTTTTATCCTCTATAGCTTTTCTCCCGTATTTTTAGGAAGAAGCAGGAGAGGGTTTTCTTTTAACTGAACTTTTAGTGTTTCGATAAGGTGATTCCTTTAGAAAGTTCCCCTGAGCAGCCAGAGCTGTGGTTACCAAGGGAACGGAGCTCAGGGCGGGACGGGGGAACTCGGCACAGCTCAGGTTTCGGTCCTCCAGAGGCGGGATCTGCAGCTGGGATCGCTGGAGGGGCTGTTCCGGTGCAGACCGAGCTGGAGCGTGCATGGCTCCCGCATGGCTCACGGCAGCTGATCCGGCAGAGACAAAGCCAGGACTGACCCCGGCTGCAGCGGAGGGAGCCGAGCAGAGTGAGGACAGATGGGACCCCGCTCCGTGCGGTGACCACGGTGCACACGGCAGGACCCCCCCCCCCCCCCCCCCTCCCCCGGCACGGCCAGCGGAGCGGCTGCGGGCCAGGCAGCCAGACCGAGACAGCCCTAACCTCAGCCTAACCAGCCCCCCTAAAAACAGCCTTTTCCCCCAACAGCAGCAGCACAACACAGCAACCCTAACAGCGAGACCAGACAGCAACCTTCACACACCAGGTCAATGACAGAACCCTCAGAGAACAACAGACCCGCTGCAAAAAGGTAGGGGTGACGACTGTGGGCTAGACAGCAAGAGGTGGAGTTCAGAGACGGAGCACGTCTTTTTGAGTTTTTTTTTCTAGGACTTTTAAAGGTATTTAGGAGATTTTGGAAGGGACTTTTCTGGGTCTTGTTGGGGCTTTTTCAAAGCCATTCTATGATTCTTTAGCATATTTTGAAGATTATGGTCAGGGTCAGAGGAAACACCCTCTGAAAAGGCAGAGTTTTAGGACTGCAGTGGAATGCTTTAGAAAGGGGCCAGCGGTGGCACAGCGGGTCGGGTCCCACACTGCCAGTCCAAAGGCTGTAAGTTTTAGACCCAGTTAAGTTGTTGTGGTTAGGGTTAGATGCTCTCAGGTTTGGTCTGGGAGAATTTCTGCACAGAAAAACCCACCCCCTGAGTTTCCTGATGCCAGTTTGCACTAGAAGGTACTTGGCACTGCCAGGGCAGCCCGAGTTCTCGGTGGGGGCAGCTTTGCTCCTGGAAAAATCCTGTGCCGGCCCTGTACCCTGTAAAACCAAACTCACCCCTGCTGCGTGTCGACGTCCATCCGCAGGAGGCACGCGGCACTGCAAGGGCAGCCAGAGTTCTTGGTGTTGGCAGCTGCGGGCTGTGAGAAATTGTTCTCTGCAGTTTTGGAGGCCGAATTGCAGTTTCAGCCATGGGCACACAGAGAGGAAAGGCTGTTAATTTCCTTAGAAAGGAAAGTCTGGCACCCCATGGTTTAAGGGGCAGACGAAGGGCTGTGTAGGGGAAGGAGCTCCTCACAGGACCTTTCTTCACCTCAACCCCCAGTCCAAGGTCTAGCAGCGCCCCGTGTGACCAGCTGCTTTCAGAGGGTTACCCGGGCACACCCGCACAGGGAGCTGCTAGGCCAGAGGGGCTAACAGGGGTATCCCAAGTGTCTCTCCAGGAACTATGGTCGGAGCATCCAGCACAGACTAGGGAGCAGCCGGACCCACCCGGGCACGGAGCATCACTTTGAGAAAACGCCAAGGGAAGAGCCTTTTTGCCAAGGGGCAGCATCTGAGCAGGCCAGGCAGCATGTGGGGTTCCAGGAGAGGGCTTGCAACTTTCCCCTTTTACTGTGTCAGTCCCTCTCCAAAGGCCCAGACCCTCCAGAGCACTCCCAGAAAGGAGAAGGGTTATTAGGAGAAAAAGGGTTTAGAAAAAAAGGAAAAAGCTTTCTTTTCCATTACTTTTTGTGTTCAAACTGGTAGGGACTCAGATTCCCCTGCAATTTTAACGATCTCAGTTGAAAGAATCCCTGCCTTTTCTATGCTGTTAGGGGTGTTAATTGACAGTGAGTCCCCATTCTGTATTATTTGGCAGTTTAAAAAGAAGGGGAAAATCTTGACAATGTTTCTTATGGGTTCGAATAAAGGGTAGCCACCCCCTTTTTGTTGTCCTAAGGCCCAAATTGAGGGAGAAGCCCAGCTATCCCTCCATCTTAAGGGTTTGAACTGAGGGAAAAATCCTTCCTTTTTTCCTCACTGGAGAGATTTAAAGTGTGGAAAGCCCCTCTTTTCTCAATATTTAAGGAGAGCAAATTAAACAGCAGAAAGTATTTATTTGCCATTGTATTATCTTCAATAGAGGTAACTGCCCCATGTCCTCTTTTTATGGAGTTCACTGGAAGGAAGCTCTGCCTTTTTCAGCATTTTAAGCATTTAAAACTACATTTCAGGGCACTTCTTTCTGTGCTGTAGGACCAAGTATCTCAGAGAAGGATGAGCCTGGCATGCACTTAATCCTTACACTGCCTGGGAGCCTTTTATTTTTCTTATTCTTACTTATAATGTAGCTAGCCAAAATTAGAGGTCCCAAGGAGACTTAGACTATTCATATCATTAGTATTCTTCTCTACCCAGCTTAGTCACATGGGAAGTACTACTTAGTAGCTACTAAGGAATAATTATGTAAGTTAACAGCAAATTACCCAATTTATCTAGTTATGCTGCCTAAACAGAAAGTTTGATTTCTTACCAGTTTTCTTCACTTTTGCTGCCAGTAGTTGTTGTAAAAAAGAAAGCGCTGTTATTTTTCTGAGGAGTTTTATTCTATAACAAGACCTTCACTCCCCTTGAATTCAAGTCAGAGAGGCCAAACAGCTCCAGCTGCTCTGAGGGCTTTTATACCCGGTGGGAGTTGCCCCCTCCCTCTTCCCAGGTGCCGTGGGAACGAGAGGCGGGCACAATCAGGGGTATATTAACCCCAGCCTTGGCTGAAGGGCTTCATTCCCTCTCTGGGATGTGCTGGGGTAAGAGCTCTCCTCTCATTTCAGTGAAGAGGCTCTTTCAGCTTATCTCAGCTTCTTTTCAGCAGGTGTTTCTGGGCATCTAAAGTACAGAGGCTTTGAAGATTCTGTAAAGAAAACAGCATAGAATACAGGGAGTATTTAGATTCATGATTTTGGGTTTTGTGTTTAGGGGTGGTAAAGTGCATTTATAATTGCTGGTTTTGTTCTTATTTTGTTTTGTATTTTTTTTTTTTAGAAGGAGTGCAGCTTCCAGAGATTCCTGTTTGTGTCAAGTACAATGCTTTTTTTCAGCAGATTTGTCATGTCAGCACAGGGATCTGCCCAGTGTCAAGGATGACGTTTGAGATTGAGGCTTCAGGTGAGTTGAGGATTGTGTTTGGGAGAGGGAGGGTGAGCAGGTATCCAGTTAGGAATTATTGTGGGTGGGGGGAGGTTTGAAGGTAGCAGGGTAAAAAGGGATGTTTGTTTGAGGACACCCCCCTAAGGCTTCTCAGAAGCCTAGCAGAGGTATTCCCATGTCCTATAGCACACAAGGTTATCTACTGCACTCACAGGAATGCCATTCAACTTTGCCTTTCTCTAACCCAGATGCCACTCCTAATAAAGGCCACAGCCTTGGAATCAGGGTGAAGCTGGAGCCTGAAGGTGCCAGGCACACTCAGGAAAGGGCAAGTAGCTGCCTTGGTGGGATTTGGCCCACATAACTCTGGACTCACACTTTGGTTTTGGTTTTCTTCATTGTAGCTGACCGAGAGGCTCACAGGCCATCACGAGGCCCTCCGAGGCAGACTCATTTCAGGTGCAACGTGGATTCCCCTCACCGATCATCCAAAAGATAAGTTGGGGGCCACGGCCTGGAGATGGGGGAGTAGAAGATTGGGAGTTCTTGGGGCAGATTTAAAAATGAGCAGAGGGAAAAGCAATCTTCTCCAAGGGCCTCTTAGGACAGCTAAAGGCAGAGGCTCTACTTTTGATGGCAGCTTTCAGGCGGGCAGTGCAGAACAGCTCCGGTCTGTCTGGTGTTGTCCGGTGTGCCGTGTTACCTAGTGTGTCTTTGGGGTCCCTTTTGCCTTCCCCCCTCAAACCCCTCACCACAAGCATGATGCGTCGTGTTTCACGTCCCCCTGTTTGTCACGTTCTGTGTCACGGGTGTCTGCACACATTTGTGCCGGAGCTGTTCTGCCCTGCCGCATGGCCTGCTGCAATGGGACAAGACTGGGGAGTTGGAGTTTGTAATGTGGGCTGTACATGGGCTCTAGATGCTATTCCTAGGTTGGCATACGGTGTTTGCAGCATGTGAGTTATCCTGGTGGTGTTTGACATATGTTCTAACTTTCTTTCAGGTGCAGATGCCTTGCATCCATGGCAGAGGGTCAGGGTTAGGAGTAGGAGGTGCTGGGCCTTCTAAGGAGCACTGTGAGTAGCAGACTGGTGGGGTTTTGGGTGATGTGGTGCCAAGATCAGGTACTGATGTTTGGTTTTCTCTTTAATACTGCTGTCTGAGAGACACCAGCGCGGTGCCAGCAGGACCTTCCCAGGTGACGAGGTGGCCTTTCTTTGCACCTCACATGGACCAGCATCCCCCGATGTCTGAGAGATAAGTGGAGGGCCGTGACTCACAGAGGGGATGAAAGCAGAGTGCTGGTTTGGGAATTACTGGGAGGGGTTTTGGTGTCCGCTTTGGAGGTGGGGGATGTTCATGACGTGGCCCCTTGGGCCCCATAAAAGCCAAGTCTCACTTTTGATGACAGTGCTGAGGTGTGCAGCAGGGCAGAGCAGTCCCGGTGTGTATCGTGTCACTTGTCTATTGTGCATTATGTGTTGTTTGTGTATCTCATGTCTTTTTCCTTAGCCCTTTGAGGGTCCAGTCAGAAACCTTGGCATCATTGTTAGCATCTGCGATCTCTGCATTGCTTGGCCTGGCACCCAGGCCATAGATGCGATTCTGATACCTGTCTGAGCTCCCCAGTCAAAAGTTCTCTGTTTGGAGGCATTCAGTCAGATGTCTTTTCAGGTCTTGTTCTCAGCTGTATGGACAGCTGTGCCCCACTAGGATCCAATATGGTGGATTAGGACTTGTAATAATATGAGGTTAGGTAGAGGCTTCTGATTGTAGCATTCCTAGGTATCCATCTTTGCAGTTCTGGGAAAAAATCCTTCAGTTTAGCATCTTCTTCCTCCAGGGCTCTCTGAGCCTCATCAGCTCACCATCGGTCTCAGCTCAGTCATCTCCTTTTGCATTCTCTCAGTCCTTGCAGCCATTTTCCTTGCCAAGAGATTTCTGTCTGTGTCTTGTGTCCTTTGTTTGTCACGTCTGGTCTGTCCTGTGTCACGGGTGTCAGCACACATTTGTGCCGGAGCTGCTGTGGCCTGCTGCATAGCCTACTGCAGTAAGAGAAGTCCCAGGGACATGGAATTTGTAATGTGGGATGTAGCTGGACTCTAGATGGGATTTTTAGATGGACACAGAATTTCTGGAGCTCTTAAGTTATCTGGCAAGCGTTTGACTGTTGTCCTAACTTTTTTTTCAGATTCAGATGGCTTAAATTTCTGCCAGAGGGCCCCATCCCGGGTGAGGGGATTGCCCCCCGAGCAGGTGAGGCCCCATTTGTCTCTGCGGCAGAAGTGTATATGGTGACTGTGTTACAGCTCTGTTTTTTGTCTTTCTTTCTAGGAAGTAAATCTGGATGCCAGCAGCCAAGGTGAGCAGCGGAGAGAAGTGGTTGTTATTGCTCAGGTCTCAAGCGGAACAATTTTTCTGCAGGTTCATCATGTCACAAGAGGGATCTGCCCAGTGTCAAAGATGATATTTGAGGTTCAGGCTTCAGGTGAGTTGAGGATTGTGACTGGGAGAGGGAGGGTGAGCAGGTATCCAGTTGGGAGTTATTTGGTGGGGATGTGCTGGCAGCAGGATGAGAAAGGGTGTTTACTTGTTTATTTGAGGACCCCCCCACACAAAGGCTTTTCAAAGCCTAGCAGAGGCATTGCCATGTCTTACAGCACACAAGGTCATCCACTGCACTCACAGCAATGCCATTTAGCTTTGTCCTTCTCTAACCCAGGTGCCACTCCTAATAAAGGCCACAGCCTTGGAATCAGGATGAAGCTGGAGGCTGAAGGAGCCAGGCACACTCAGGAGAGGGCAGGTAGCTGACTTGCTGGGATTTGGCCCACATAATTCTGTACTCATACTTTGGTTTTGGTTTTCTTTATTGCAGCTAATCGAGAGGCTCATAGGCCATCACGGAGCCCTCCGAGGCAGACTCATTTCAGGTGCAACGTGGATTCCCCTCACCGATCATCCAAAAGATAAGTCGGGAGCCATGGCCTCGAGATGGGATAATGGGAGAGTAGAGGGTTGGGAGTTCTTGGGCCAGATTTAAAAATGAGCAGAGGGAAAAGCAATCTTCTCCAAGGGCCTCTTAAGACAGCTAAAGGGGCTCTACTTTTGATGGCAGCTTTCAGGCAGGCAGTGCAGAACAGCTCCGGTCTGTCTGGTGTTGTCCGGTGTGCCGTGTTACCTAGTGTGTCTTTGGGGTCCCTTTTGCCTTCCCCCCTCAAACCCCTCACCACAAGCATGATGTGTCGTTTTTCACGTCCCCCTGTTTGTCACGTTCTGTGTCACGGGTGTCTGCACACGTTTGTGCCGGAGCTGTTCTTCCCTGCCGCATGGCCTGCTGCAATGGGGACAGGCCTGGGGAGTTGGAATTTGTAATGTGGGCTGTACTTGGGCTCTAGATGCTGTTCCTAGATTGACATCAGGTGTTTGCAGCTTTTGAGTTGTCCTGCAGGTGTTGGACCTATGTTCTCACTTTATTTCAGGTGCAGATGCATTGCATCCATGGCAGAGGGTCAGGGTTTGGAGGTGCCGGGCCTTCTCAGGAGCGCGGTGAGTAGCAGAGTGGTGGGGTTTTGGGTGATGTTGTGCCAAGCTCAGGCCCTGATGTTTGGTTCTCTTTAATACAGCTGTCTGAGAGACACCAGCCGGGTGCCAGCAGGACCTTCCCAGCTGACGAGATGGCCTTTCTTTGCACCTGACGTGGACCAGCATCCCCCGATGTCTGAGAGATAAGTAGTGGGCCATGACCACCCACTGAGGGGATGCAGGCAGGGTGCTGGTTTGGGAATTACTGGGAGGGGTTTTTGAGTCCAGTTTGGAGGGTGTCCAAGAAGTGGCACCTTAGGCCCCATGAAAGCAAAGTCTCACTTTTGATGACAGTGCTGAGGTGTGCAGCAGGGCAGAGCAGTCCCGGTGTGTCTCGTGTCACTTGTCTGTTGTGCATTATGTGTTGTTTGTGTATCTCCTGGTCTTTGCTTAGCCCTTTGAGGGTCCTGTCAGAAACCCTGGCACCATTGTTAGCATCTGTGATGTCTGCATTCCTTGGCCTGGCACCCAGGCCATAGAACTTTTGACTCAGGAGCTCAGTCAGGTATCAGACTCTCTTCTCTCTTTGGGAGCATCAATTCAGATGTCTTGTCAGGTCTTGTTCTGACCTGTATGGACCGCTATGGCCCACCAGGATCCATTGTGGCGGGTTAGGACTTGTAAGAATGTGAGGTTAGGTAGAGGCTTCTGACTGTAGGATTCCTGGGCATCCATCTTTGCAGTTCTTGGAATAAATCCTTCAGTTTAGCATCTTCTTCCTCCAGGGCTCTCTGAGCCTCATCAGCTCACCATCGGTCTCAACTCGGTCATCTCCTTTTGCATCCTCTCAGTCCTTGCAGCCGTTTTCCTTGCCAAGAGATTTCTGTCTGTGTCTTGTGCCCTTTGTTTGTCATGTCCTGTCCTGTGTCACGGGTGTCAGCACACATTTGTGCCGGAGTTGCTCTGCCCTGCCGCTTAGCCTGCTGCAATAGGAGAAGTCCCAGGGACTTGGAATTTGTAATGTGGGGTGTAGCTGGACTCTAGATGGGATTTCTAGATGGACATAGGATCTCTGGAGCTCTTAAGTTATCCTGGAAGCGTTTGACTGTTGTCCTAACTTTTTTTTCTGATTCAGATGGCTTAAATTTCTGCCAGAGGGCCCCATCCTGGGTGAGGGGATTGCCCCCCGAGCAGGTGAGGCCCCATTTGTCTCTGCGGCAGAAGTGTATATGGTGACTGTGTTACAGCTCTGACCTTTGTCTTTCTTTTTAGGAAGTAAATGTGGATACCAGCAGCCAAGTTGAGCAGTGGAGAGAGGTGGTTGTTATTGCTCAGGTCTCAAGCAGAACAATTTTTCTGCAGGTTCATCATGTCACAAGAGGGATCTGCCCAGTGTCAAGGATGATGTTTGAGGTTGAGGCTTCAGGTGAGTTGAGGATTGTGAGTGGGAGAGGGAGGGTGAGCAGGTATCCAGTTAGGAGTTATTGTGGGCAGGGGGAGGTTTTCAGGCAGCAGGGTGAGAAAGGGTGCTTATTTGTTTATTTGAGGGCTCCCCCACACAAAGGCTTTTCAAAGCCTAGCAGAGGCATTGCCATGTCTTACAGCACACAAGGTTATCTACTGCACTCACAGCAGTGCGATTTAGCTTTGTCCTTCTCTAACCCAGGTGCCACTCCTAATAAAGGCCACAGCCTTGGAATCAGGGTGAAGCTGGAGGCTGAAGGAGCCAGGCACACTCAGGAGAGGGCAAGTAGCTGCCTTGCTGGGATTTGGCCCACATAAGTCTGTGCTCATACTTTGCTTTTGGTTTTCTTTATTGCAGCTGAATGAGAGGCTCACAGGCCATCACGGGGCCCTCTGATGCAGACTCATTTCAGGTGCAACGTGGATTCCCATCACCAATCATGCAAAAGATAAGTTGGGGGCCATGGCTTGGGGATGGGATGATGGGAGAGTAGAGGGTTGGGAGTTCTTGGGCCAGATTTAAAAATTAGCAAAGGGAAAAGCCTTCTTCTCCAAGGGCTTCATAGGACAGCTGAAGGGAGAGGCTCTACTTTTGATGGCAGCTTTCAGGCGGGCAGTGCAGAACAGCTCCGGTCTGTCTGGTGTTGTCCGGTGTGCCGTGTTACCTAGTGTGTCTTTGGGGTCCCTTTTGCCTTCCCCACTCCAACCCCTCACCACAAGCATGATGTGTCGTGTTTCACGTCCCCCTGTTTGTCACATTCGGTGTCACGGGTGTCTGCACACATTTTGCCAGAGCTGTTCTTCCCTGCCGCATGGCCAGCTGCAATGGGGACAGGCCTGGGGAGTTGAAATTTGTAATGTGGGCTGTACTTGGGCTCTCGATGGTATTCCTTGACTGACATAAGCTGTTTGCAGCTTTTGAGTTGTCCTGCAGGTGTTTGACATTTGTTCTCACTTTCTTTCAGGTGCAGATGCATTGCATCCATGGCAGAGGGTCAGGGTTAGGAGGTGCTGGGCCTTCATAGGAGAACGGTGAGTAGCAGACTTGTGGGGTTTTGGGTGATGTGGTGCCAAGATCAGGCACTGATTTTTGCTTTTGTCTTTAATACAGCTGTCTGAGAGACACTGGCGCGGTGACGAGGTGACACCTTCCCAGGTGACGAGGTGGCCTTTCTTTGCACCTGACATGGACCAGCATCCCCCAATGTCTGAGAGATAAGTAGAGGGCCATGACCCACAGAGGGGATGGAGGCAGGGTGCTGGTTTGGGAATTACTGGGAGAGGTTTTTGAGTCTGCATTGGAGGTGGCCGGTGTTCATGACATGGCCCTTTAGGCCCCATGAAAGCAAGGTCTCACTTTTGAGGACAGTGCTGAGGTGTGCAGCAGGGCAGAGCAGTCCCGGTGTGTCTCGTGTCTCTTGTCTATTGTGCATTATGTGTTATGTCTTTTACCTTAGCCCTTTGGGGCGCCTGTCGGAACCCTGGCATCAGTGTTAGCATCTGTGATCTCTGCATTCTTTGGCCTGGCACCCAGGCCATAGATCTTTTGACTCGGGAGCTCAGACAGGCATCAGACTCTCTTCTGTCTTTAGAAGCATCCAGTCAGATGTCTTGTCAGGTCTTGTTCTGAGCTGTATGGACAGCTGTGCCCCACCTGGATCCATTATGGTGAATTAGGACTTGTAAGAATGTGAGGTTAGGTAGAGGATTCTGACCGTAGGATTCCTAGGCATCCATCTTTGCTGTTCTTGGAATATATCCTTCAGTTTAGCATCTTCTTCCCCCAGGGTTCTCTGAGCCTCATCAGCTCACCATTGTTCTCAGCTCCGTCATCTTTCTTTTGCATTCTCTCAGTCCTTGCAGCCATTTTCCTTGCCAAGAGATTTCTGTCTGTGTCTTGTGTCCTTTGTTTGTCACGTCTGGTCTGTCCTGTGTCACGGGTGTCTGCACACATTTGTGCCGGAGCTGCTCTGTCCTGCTGCGTAGCCTGCTGCAATAGGAGAAGTCCCAGGGACTTGGAATTTGTAATGTGGTGTGTAGCTGAACTCTAGATGCTATTCCTAGATTGTCATAAGGCGTTTGCAGCTTTTGAGTTATCGTGCGGGTGTTTGACGTATGTTCTAACTTTTTTTCAGGTGCAGATGCATTACATTCGTGGCAGAGTAGCTCATTCTGGATGAGGGTGTTCCCACAAGCAGGTGAGTCACTGTTTTCTTCGGTAGAGGAAGCATAAATGATTGCTGTCACAGCTCAGTTGCCTTTCCTTTTAGGAAGTCAAGGCAGAGAGCAGCAGTCCAGGCCAGTGGGCAAGGTGAGTGTTGCGTAGCGTACACAAGCAATTTTATTGCCGAGGTCTCAGTTTCTGGTGCAGCTCTAACTATCTCCTCTTGGTTTTTTTTTGTTTTTTATTATTTTAGATGGTCCACTTGTGATCTATCCTGGCCGAGCATGCTCATGCCAGGTGGGTGCAAGCTTAAGGTATCGGTGTGCCATACTTGTTACGGTAGGGAGGTTGTGTTTTCACAGTATTTCAGCATGCTTTTTTGCTTTGTTTCTTTGCAGGTGCTGTCGCTGCCCTAAGCATGACCAAGGAACAGAGGAGGGCAGGTGAGTCGGTGTTTAGGCAGGCTGACTCATAGGCTAGCATTGTGCAGCAGCATGCTAAGTGTGTGCATTTTTTTTTTTGCAGGTGTCTTCTGGGCAGCCTCCGGAGTCAAATGAAGTTTTGAGGTGAGCTGGGGCAGCAGTGCGGAGGAGTCCCGGGGATTACTGGTTTTGAGGGCAATAGTCACGTTTTCTGTTTTGCCTTAGGTACCCTGAGAAGGCTCGTAGCCACGGCTTGCAAGCGGCAGCACCGAAGCACACACATTGAGAACATCTCAACGTCCACGTCCGACCGAGGATGGCTTTTGTCCGCTCGTCTTCCAAAAGCTAAGTGTCGGGGCCAGCGGTTGGGAGAAGGGGAAAAGCCTTTACTATCACAGGGGGCAGTTTCATGTCAGCTTAGCGGAGAGGTCTGTAGCGGGCCAGGCTCTCGGGAATTAAAGGGAGTGGGTTTGTCCTCAGCCTCACCAGAGCCTTTGCCGGGCAGGGCAGTTCTGACCCATCTCCACGTTCTCGTGAACTTTGCGTCATCAGCCTTCCTCGACTCGGCATCGTCACGGCTCTTTCCCCCGAGGGGCTCGCCTTCGGGTCCGGAGCTATCGCCACGGTCATCCGGCCGTCCGCTTCCTTCTCTAGGCTTGCGGAGCGTCTTCATAACTGCTTTGACACTAACTTCTTTTCGTGAGCTTCATTTCATCATCACGTGCCATCATCATAGGGCTTCCTTTCCTTTGGCATCATCAGCCTGTGGCTCATCTTGCGTTTGCAATCTAAGATCCCTAAGGGGAAAGTTCCCACTTGTCTTTGTGTTAGGTCATCTGCGTCCGTGTTACGTTGTCCGTGTCTGTGTTACGTAGTCCGTGTCCATTGTCTTTCACGTCATAGGCCTTTCTTACATCTCGACGCTTTGTCGGCACTATTCTGTGCCATTTTGCCTAAATTGTGGTCATGTTCCTTTCTAGATCTTCCTTATTCTGCCCTCTTTATATTTTTAGTCTTTGAGCCAGGTAGGATTACAGAAGATGTTCTCATCCGTCTTCCTTCTCACTACCAGCTTTGGTAGTGCCTTTTTTCCCACGACATTTTCTTGGACTTGTAGAGCGGTGTCTTATACCCTGTTCACGTGACTGCAGTAGTTCTATAGGTTCCTTCTTCTGAAAGGGTATAGGTCTTAGGAATTCATCTTCCAGAGTTATCTTAAGTCCCATTTTAGATTGTATCTATCTACCTATATTGTGTGTACCTGTGTTAGCTTATACTGTATGTACTTACATTGCATGTACCTGTGTTGGCTTATATTGTATGTACTTATATTGTATGTACTTATATTGTATGTACCTGTGTTGGCTTACATTGTATGTACTTGTGTCGGCTTATACTGTATGTACTTACATTGCATGTACCTGTGTTGGCTTACATTGTATGTACTTGTGTCAGCTTTTACTGTATGTACTTATGTTGCATGCACCTGTGTTGGCTTATATTGTATGTACCTGTGTCGGCTTATACTGTATGTACTTATGTTGCATGTACCTATGTTGGCTTATACTGTGTGTTACTACATTGCATGTACTTGTGTTGCCTTATATTGTATGTACCTGTGTCGGCTTATACTGTATGTGCTTATGTTGCATGTACCTATGTTGGCTTATATTGTCTGTACCTGTGTCAGCTTATACTGTATGTGCTTATGTTGCATGTACCTATGTTGGCTTATACTGTGTGTTATTACATTGCATGTACTTGTGTTGCCTTATATTGTATGTACCTGTGTCGGCTTATACTGTATGTGCTTATGTTGCATGTACCTATGTTGGCTTATACTGTGTGTTATTACATTGCATGTACTTGTGTTGCCTTATATTGTATGTACCTGTGTCGGCTTATACTGTATGTGCTTATGTTGCATGTACCTATGTTGGCTTATATTGTCTGTACCTGTGTCAGCTTATACTGTATGTGCTTATGTTGCATGTACCTATGTTGGCTTATACTGTATGTACTTACCTTGCATGTACCTGTGTTGGCTTATATTGTATGTACCTGTGTTGCCTTATACTGTATGTACTTATAATGTATGTAAGTGCATTGCCTTATGTCGTCTGTAATTGCACCGTATGCAGCGGCTTATAGTGTGCGTACTTATGTCGTACCAGTTACGGTCGGAGCTGCCCTGCCCTGGCAGGTAGTCACAGTTAGGCAGAAGTGTTATAGAAATTTTCCTGTTCATCTGTCTTTTGTGGGATTTTGGGTAGAAAATGTATCAATTCAGAGCGGGGACAAGTCTTGGGTGAACAAGGCACTCGTTGACTACTTCCTGTTGTCTCACAGGTCGCCGAGGCTCCCGATTTCCCCAATCTACCATTTGATGTCAGAGAGGGGCAGCCAGAAGATGTCTCGAAGCACAATCTTCAGCGTCTCAGGTAAGGGCCGCAGCGAGCGTGTAAGCGGGAAGAGTGCGTGAGCATGTGTGACAGCTTGTGGTTGTGTCTGTCTGTGTCTGCTTGTGTCTGACTGTGTGAGCACATGGTGAGTGGCTTTAACCTTGTGTGTGTGGCTTTTGCTTTTCAGGTTTTTCAACTCATTTTTAAATTTAGAATAAAAAATCCCCAGCCGGGGGGTTTTTTTTTTTTCCCCCCCGGCTGGGTTTTTTTTCCCTCGGTCCCGGTCGGTCCGCGAGGCGACGTTCATCGCCAAAGTTTGGGCGCAGGCCGTCCAGGGACCGGGGTTTTCGTCAGGCAGGAGAATTTCTTGGGGGCTCCCGGGAACCACGTTTCCGAGGAGCGGCGTGAACGCGTGCCGGGGGTTAGCAGAGCGGTCGAGGTGTGAATCGGTGTGGGTTTGTGTGTAAGCTGAAGGAAGTGTGTGTGTGTGTTGAAGGGCTGTAGGGTTGTAACCTTGTATGAGTTTTGCTTTTCAGGTTTTTCAATTCATTTTTAAATTTAGAATAAAAAATCCCCAGCCGGGGGGTTTTTTTTTTTCCCTCGGCTGGGTTTTTTTTTCCTCGGTCCCGGTCGGTCCGCGAGGCGACGTTCATCGCCAAAGTTTGGGCGCGGACCGCCCAGGGACCGGGGTTTTCGTCAGGCAGGAGGATTTTTTGGAGGCTCCCGGGAACCACGTTCCCGAGGAGCGGCGTGAACGCGTGCCGAGTGTTAGCAGAGCGGTCGAGGTGTGAATCGGTGTGGGTTTGTGTGTAAGCTGAAGGAAGTGTGTGTGTGTTGAAGGGCTGTAGGGTTGTAACCTTGTATGAGTTTTGCTTTTCAGGTTTTTCAACTCATTTTTAAATTTAGAATAAAAAATCCCCAGCCGGGGGGTTTTTTTTTTTTCCCCCCGGCTGGGTTTTTTTTTCCTCGGTCCCGGTCGGTCTGCGAGGTGACGTTCATCGCCAAAGTTTGGGCGCGGACCGCCCAGGGACCGGGGTTTTCGTCAGGCAGGAGGATTTTTTGGAGGCTCCCGGGAACCACGTTCCCGAGGAGCGGCGTGAACGCGTGCCGAGTGTTAGCAGAGCGGTCGAGGTGTGAATCGGTGTGGGTTTGTGTGTAAGCTGAAGGAAGTGTGTGTGTGTTGAAGGGCTGTAGGGTTGTAACCTTGTATGAGTTTTGCTTTTCAGGGTTTTCAATTCATTTTTAAATTTAGAATAAAAAATCCCCAGCCGGGGGGTTTTTTTTTTTCCCTCGGCTGGGTTTTTTTTTCCTCGGTCCCGGTCGGTCCGCGAGGCGACGTTCATCGCCAAAGTTTGGGCGCGGACCGCCCAGGGACCGGGGTTTTCGTCAGGCAGGAGGATTTTTTTGGAGGGTCCCGGGAACCACGTTCCCGAGGACCAATGATTGCTGGGGTGTAATTTAGTAGTTGTGATGAGAGGGCCGGTGGGTTTGTGTGCTCTTTGAAGGGAGTGTCTGTGGTAGGTGAGTGTTGTTTTCTCTGTGGTTTTGTTGTTTTGGGTTTCCTGTAACCATAAATTTAACATGTAATGGAAATAGCAAAAGGTTATCAGTTTGTGTTAATCTTTGTATTGCTTTGTATTGCTTTGTATTGCTTTGTATTGCTTTGTATTGCTTTGTATTGCTTTGTATTGCTTTGTATTGCTTTGTATTGCTTTGTATTGCTTTGTATTGCTTTGTATGTAGATTTTATCAGTGTGCCTATGGATTGTATTTGTGCTTGCATTTGTGTACACTGTTTCTGTGTCTTTTGCTGATGTGTAAATAAGAACATTCATGTAATAAAGTTGAATCACCCCTAACAAAGATACCCCTGCCCTTCCCTAATCCCACCCACCCACCCCCCCCCCCCCCCGTGGCTCTTGTCTTTTTTTGTAATTTCTTTCTGCTCTATTTCTTCCTTTTGCTCCTCACTTTGCTTTCTATTTCTAACTTAACTTCCATCTGTCTCTAACCCTTTGTTTCTGCTTCTGTAACTCTGTTTTATTTTTCTCTCTATTGCTTTGCACCTTGTTTCTTTTCCTTTATAACTTTCACCCTTGCTCTTCTTGCTTCTTTTTCTCTCTGTGTTCTTTGCCTCAGTTTGTCTTTTTTTGCTCTCAGTCTTTTCCTTTTTCACTCTCCCCTGAGTTTTCACTTTAACTCTAACCCTAACCACTTTTTTTCCCTGTAACTCTTTTTCTTTTCTGTCTCTGTCTTGGTTTCTCTGTCTGTGTTTTCTTCTCCTTTGTCTCTGTCTTCTTTTTTTCTCTGTCTTTTCTTCTGTGTCTCTCTTTTTCTTTCTCTCTGTCTTCTGTCTGTCTCTTCTCTCTATTTTCTCTTTGTCCTTTCTTTCTTTTCTCTTTCTCTGTCTTGCTTTTCTCTCTCTTATGTCTATTTTTTTTTTCTCTCTTTCTTTTCTGTCTTCTCTCTCATTTCAGTCTCTCTTCTCTCTTTTTCTGTCTCTTCTCTTTCCTTTCTCTCTTTCTCTCTCTCTCTCTCTTCTCTCTCATCTGTCTTTTTCTTGTCTCTTTTTCTTTTCTGTCTCTCTTTCTTTTCTCTCTCCTCCTTCTCTCTCTTCTCTCTTCTACCTCTCTCCTCTTCTCTCTCTCTCTCTCCTCTCTCTCTTTTTCTGACTTTGTTTTCCTTTCTAGCTTTAGTTTAAAAAAGCAGCAGTAGAAACTTTCAGGCTCCCTGGGACTAAAGCAAAAAAAAAAAAATATTATAAAACAAAGCATTTACTCCCCGGGAGCCTGAAATTTTCTACTGCTGCACCAGACATACAGTTTTTCTTCTTTTTACTATATACAGTATATAGAAACCGTACCCCCACCCAGGTGCTGCCACTCAAGCCTCATCAGTCACCCCTACACACCGCCCCCAGTACCCGAGCACCCCCTCCCCATTGTGCGCCCGGGCCCCTATGCCCCCCTGGGGTATTGCAGCCCCCCACCCCCTGTTGTTCCCCCCCGCCCCTAGCTGGCACCCCCAGTACCCAAGCACCCACCCCCCAGTTGTCCCCCCCACCCCTGCACACCACCCCCCGTATCCAAGCACCCACCCCGAAGCACTGCCCCCGGTCGCTGATCCCCCCCCAGCGCGCGTTGCCCCCCGCCCCACTGTTTGAGCGCCGCCTGCTGTTGCACACCCGGTATTGCAATTATTACAGCGCCCCCTGCTGTTGTGCTTCATGTACTCCAATTACAGCGCCCCCCCCCCATTACAGCGCCCCCTGCCGTCCAAATCGCCGCACTACACCCCCAGCAGTACCCCGTGACGTCACGAGAGCGACACCCCCGCGGAAGGACCCCCCCACGGCATAGCCGTACCTCCCAGTGCCTGACCGAAACCCCGGAACCCACCCCGCGCCCCGAAAGCCCCTCCCCGCGACGCCGCCGGCCGCACCCACACCGGAACAGCATTCCGGCCCCCGCCGACCCCCGGAAACCCCCGAAAAACCCCCCAAACCCCGAAAAAAAACCCCAGTCCCGGCCGGCCGCCATTTTACCGGAAGTGACGTCATTGCTCATGGGCGCCGCCATCTTGTCCCCGGAAACCACGTGCTTCCCAGGGCGCCGCCATGTTGTTGTTGCCGGAAGCAACCTTCCGGGCGCGGCCATGTTGTTGCCGGAAGCAACACCAAGGCGCCGCCATCTTGCCACCGGAAACCACGTGACAGCATGGGCGCCGCCATCTTGTCCCCCCCACCACGTGGTCGCCTGGGCGCCGCCATGTTGTTGCCGGAAACCAGACCCAGGCGCGGCCATCTTGTAACCGGAACCCACGTGACAACATGGGCGCAGCCATGTTGCTCCTTGTCACGTGACCGCCGCCATCTTGGAAAACTATCACGTGACCGCATGGGGGCCGCCATCTTGGATCGGGGTTAGTTTTACCGATTAATTTTAACAATTAGGGTTGCATTTAACTAGGGGGTGGACCCCACCCCCCAGTTAATTAGGGGGTGGACCCCACCCCCTAACTAATTAGGGGGTGGAGCACACCCCCTAATTAATTAGGGGGTGGGGTCCACCCCCTAGTTAATACGATCCCCAACCCCATTTCCCTTACCTAACCCTAATTAGTACTCAGAGTTGCTATCCCCATCCCCCATTCCCTATCCTAACCCTAATTAGGACCCGAACTTGGTGCCACCCCCCCTGCCCATTTCCCTACCCTAACCCTAATTAGGACCCTAAGCCCATCCCCAATCCCCTACCCTAACCCTAGCCCCAATCCCTAACCCTAACCCTAGCCCCAACCCTAACCCTAAGTACTAGGGTTTTCAAGAGTACCATTTTTTGCAGAGTACCCCTTTTCCTGGAGTACCATTTTCTCCAGAGTACCTTTTTTTCGGGAGTACCTTTTTCTCAGGAGTACCCTTTTTTCCAGAGTACTTTTTTTTCCCAGAGTACTGCTTTTTCCAGGAGTATTAATTTTTTGGGGAGTATTAATTTTTTCAGGAGTACTCGGGTTAGGGTTGGGGTACCGGGTTAGGGTTGGGGTACCAGGTTAGAGTTGGGGTACCAGGTTAGGGTTAGGGTTAGGGTTAGGGTTAGGGTTAGGGTTAGGGGTTAGGGTTAGGGTTAGGGTTAGGGTTAGGGTTAGGGTTAGGGTTAGGGTTAGGGTTAGGGTTAGGGTTAGGGTTAGGGTTAGGGTTAGGGTTAGGGTTAGGGTTAGGGTTAGGGTTAGGGTTAGGGTTAGGGTTAGGGGTTAGGGTTAGGGTTAGGGTTAGGGTTAGGGTTAGGGTTAGGGTTAGGGTTAGGGTTAGGGTTAGGGTTAGGGTTAGGGGTTAGGGTTAGGGTTAGGGTTAGGGTTAGGGTTAGGGTTAGGGTTAGGGTTAGGGTTAGGGTTAGGGTTAGGGTTAGGGTTAGGGTTAGGGTTAGGGTTAGGGTTAGGGTTAGGGTTAGGGTTAGGGTTAGGGTTAGGGTTAGGGTTAGGGTTAGGGTTAGGGTTAGGGTTAGGGTTAGGGTTAGGGTTAGGGTTAGGGTTAGGGTTAGGGTTAGGGTTAGGGTTAGGGTTAGGGTTAGGGTTAGGGTTAGGGTTAGGGTTAGGGTTAGGGTTAGGGTTAGGGTTAGGGTTAGGGTTAGGGTTAGGGTTAGGGTTAGGGTTAGGGTTAGGGTTAGGGTTAGGGTTAGGGTTAGGGTTAGGGTTAGGGTTAGGGTTAGGGTTAGGGTTAGGGTTAGGGTTAGGGTTAGGGTTAGGGTTAGGGTTAGGGTTAGGGTTAGGGTTAGGGTTAGGGTTAGGGTTAGGGTTAGGGTTAGGGTTAGGGTTAGGGTTAGGGTTAGGGTTAGGGTTAGGGTTAGGGTTAGGGTTAGGGTTAGGGTTAGGGTTAGGGTTAGGGTTAGGGTTAGGGTTAGGGTTAGGGTTAGGGTTAGGGTTAGGGTTAGGGTTAGGGTTAGGGTTAGGGTTAGGGTTAGGGTTAGGGTTAGGGTTAGGGTTAGGGTTAGGGTTAGGGTTAGGGTTAGGGTTAGGGTTAGGGTTAGGGTTAGGGTTAGGGTTAGGGTTAGGGTTAGGGTTAGGGTTAGGGTTAGGGTTAGGGTTAGGGTTAGGGTTAGGGTTAGGGTTAGGGTTAGGGTTAGGGTTAGGGTTAGGGTTAGGGTTAGGGTTAGGGTTAGGGTTAGGGTTAGGGTTAGGGTTAGGGTTAGGGTTAGGGTTAGGGTTAGGGTTAGGGTTAGGGTTAGGGTTAGGGTTAGGGTTAGGGTTAGGGTTAGGGTTAGGGTTAGGGTTAGGGTTAGGGTTAGGGTTAGGGTTAGGGTTAGGGTTAGGGTTAGGGTTAGGGTTAGGGTTAGGGTTAGGGTTAGGGTTAGGGTTAGGGTTAGGGTTAGGGTTAGGGTTAGGGTTAGGGTTAGGGTTAGGGTTAGGGTTAGGGTTAGGGTTAGGGTTAGGGTTAGGGTTAGGGTTAGGGTTAGGGTTAGGGTTAGGGTTAGGGTTAGGGTTAGGGTTAGGGTTAGGGTTAGGGTTAGGGTTAGGGTTAGGGTTAGGGTTAGGGTTAGGGTTAGGGTTAGGGTTAGGGTTAGGGTTAGGGTTAGGGTTAGGGTTAGGGTTAGGGTTAGGGTTAGGGTTAGGGTTAGGGTTAGGGTTAGGGTTAGGGTTAGGGTTAGGGTTAGGGTTAGGGTTAGGGTTAGGGTTAGGGTTAGGGTTAGGGTTAGGGTTAGGGTTAGGGTTAGGGTTAGGGTTAGGGTTAGGGTTAGGGTTAGGGTTAGGGTTAGGGTTAGGGTTAGGGTTAGGGTTAGGGTTAGGGTTAGGGTTAGGGTTAGGGTTAGGGTTAGGGTTAGGGTTAGGGTTAGGGTTAGGGTTAGGGTTAGGGTTAGGGTTAGGGTTAGGGTTAGGGTTAGGGTTAGGGTTAGGGTTAGGGTTAGGGTTAGGGTTAGGGTTAGGGTTAGGGTTAGGGTTAGGGTTAGGGTTAGGGTTAGGGTTAGGGTTAGGGTTAGGGTTAGGGTTAGGGTTAGGGTTAGGGTTAGGGTTAGGGTTAGGGTTAGGGTTAGGGTTAGGGTTAGGGTTAGGGTTAGGGTTAGGGTTAGGGTTAGGGTTAGGGTTAGGGTTAGGGTTAGGGTTAGGGTTAGGGTTAGGGTTAGGGTTAGGGTTAGGGTTAGGGTTAGGGTTAGGGTTAGGGTTAGGGTTAGGGTTAGGGTTAGGGTTAGGGTTAGGGTTAGGGTTAGGGTTAGGGTTAGGGTTAGGGTTAGGGTTAGGGTTAGGGTTAGGGTTAGGGTTAGGGTTAGGGTTAGGGTTAGGGTTAGGGTTAGGGTTAGGGTTAGGGTTAGGGTTAGGGTTAGGGTTAGGGTTAGGGTTAGGGTTAGGGTTAGGGTTAGGGTTAGGGTTAGGGTTAGGGTTAGGGTTAGGGTTAGGGTTAGGGTTAGGGTTAGGGTTAGGGTTAGGGTTAGGGTTAGGGTTAGGGTTAGGGTTAGGGTTAGGGTTAGGGTTAGGGTTAGGGTTAGGGTTAGGGTTAGGGTTAGGGTTAGGGTTAGGGTTAGGGTTAGGGTTAGGGTTAGGGTTAGGGTTAGGGTTAGGGTTAGGGTTAGGGTTAGGGTTAGGGTTAGGGTTAGGGTTAGGGTTAGGGTTAGGGTTAGGGTTAGGGTTAGGGTTAGGGTTAGGGTTAGGGTTAGGGTTAGGGTTAGGGTTAGGGTTAGGGTTAGGGTTAGGGTTAGGGTTAGGGTTAGGGTTAGGGTTAGGGTTAGGGTTAGGGTTAGGGTTAGGGTTAGGGTTAGGGTTAGGGTTAGGGTTAGGGTTAGGGTTAGGGTTAGGGTTAGGGTTAGGGTTAGGGTTAGGGTTAGGGTTAGGGTTAGGGTTAGGGTTAGGGTTAGGGTTAGGGTTAGGGTTAGGGTTAGGGTTAGGGTTAGGGTTAGGGTTAGGGTTAGGGTTAGGGTTAGGGTTAGGGTTAGGGTTAGGGTTAGGGTTAGGGTTAGGGTTAGGGTTAGGGTTAGGGTTAGGGTTAGGGTTAGGGTTAGGGTTAGGGTTAGGGTTAGGGTTAGGGTTAGGGTTAGGGTTAGGGTTAGGGTTAGGGTTAGGGTTAGGGTTAGGGTTAGGGTTAGGGTTAGGGTTAGGGTTAGGGTTAGGGTTAGGGTTAGGGTTAGGGTTAGGGTTAGGGTTAGGGTTAGGGTTAGGGTTAGGGTTAGGGTTAGGGTTAGGGTTAGGGTTAGGGTTAGGGTTAGGGTTAGGGTTAGGGTTAGGGTTAGGGTTAGGGTTAGGGTTAGGGTTAGGGTTAGGGTTAGGGTTAGGGTTAGGGTTAGGGTTAGGGTTAGGGTTAGGGTTAGGGTTAGGGTTAGGGTTAGGGTTAGGGTTAGGGTTAGGGTTAGGGTTAGGGTTAGGGTTAGGGTTAGGGTTAGGGTTAGGGTTAGGGTTAGGGTTAGGGTTAGGGTTAGGGTTAGGGTTAGGGTTAGGGTTAGGGTTAGGGTTAGGGTTAGGGTTAGGGTTAGGGTTAGGGTTAGGGTTAGGGTTAGGGTTAGGGTTAGGGTTAGGGTTAGGGTTAGGGTTAGGGTTAGGGTTAGGGTTAGGGTTAGGGTTAGGGTTAGGGTTAGGGTTAGGGTTAGGGTTAGGGTTAGGGTTAGGGTTAGGGTTAGGGTTAGGGTTAGGGTTAGGGTTAGGGTTAGGGTTAGGGTTAGGGTTAGGGTTAGGGTTAGGGTTAGGGTTAGGGTTAGGGTTAGGGTTAGGGTTAGGGTTAGGGTTAGGGTTAGGGTTAGGGTTAGGGTTAGGGTTAGGGTTAGGGTTAGGGTTAGGGTTAGGGTTAGGGTTAGGGTTAGGGTTAGGGTTAGGGTTAGGGTTAGGGTTAGGGTTAGGGTTAGGGTTAGGGTTAGGGTTAGGGTTAGGGTTAGGGTTAGGGTTAGGGTTAGGGTTAGGGTTAGGGTTAGGGTTAGGGTTAGGGTTAGGGTTAGGGTTAGGGTTAGGGTTAGGGTTAGGGTTAGGGTTAGGGTTAGGGTTAGGGTTAGGGTTAGGGTTAGGGTTAGGGTTAGGGTTAGGGTTAGGGTTAGGGTTAGGGTTAGGGTTAGGGTTAGGGTTAGGGTTAGGGTTAGGGTTAGGGTTAGGGTTAGGGTTAGGGTTAGGGTTAGGGTTAGGGTTAGGGTTAGGGTTAGGGTTAGGGTTAGGGTTAGGGTTAGGGTTAGGGTTAGGGTTAGGGTTAGGGTTAGGGTTAGGGTTAGGGTTAGGGTTAGGGTTAGGGTTAGGGTTAGGGTTAGGGTTAGGGTTAGGGTTAGGGTTAGGGTTAGGGTTAGGGTTAGGGTTAGGGTTAGGGTTAGGGTTAGGGTTAGGGTTAGGGTTAGGGTTAGGGTTAGGGTTAGGGTTAGGGTTAGGGTTAGGGTTAGGGTTAGGGTTAGGGTTAGGGTTAGGGTTAGGGTTAGGGTTAGGGTTAGGGTTAGGGTTAGGGTTAGGGTTAGGGTTAGGGTTAGGGTTAGGGTTAGGGTTAGGGTTAGGGTTAGGGTTAGGGTTAGGGTTAGGGTTAGGGTTAGGGTTAGGGTTAGGGTTAGGGTTAGGGTTAGGGTTAGGGTTAGGGTTAGGGTTAGGGTTAGGGTTAGGGTTAGGGTTAGGGTTAGGGTTAGGGTTAGGGTTAGGGTTAGGGTTAGGGTTAGGGTTAGGGTTAGGGTTAGGGTTAGGGTTAGGGTTAGGGTTAGGGTTAGGGTTAGGGTTAGGGTTAGGGTTAGGGTTAGGGTTAGGGTTAGGGTTAGGGTTAGGGTTAGGGTTAGGGTTAGGGTTAGGGTTAGGGTTAGGGTTAGGGTTAGGGTTAGGGTTAGGGTTAGGGTTAGGGTTAGGGTTAGGGTTAGGGTTAGGGTTAGGGTTAGGGTTAGGGTTAGGGTTAGGGTTAGGGTTAGGGTTAGGGTTAGGGTTAGGGTTAGGGTTAGGGTTAGGGTTAGGGTTAGGGTTAGGGTTAGGGTTAGGGTTAGGGTTAGGGTTAGGGTTAGGGTTAGGGTTAGGGTTAGGGTTAGGGTTAGGGTTAGGGTTAGGGTTAGGGTTAGGGTTAGGGTTAGGGTTAGGGTTAGGGTTAGGGTTAGGGTTAGGGTTAGGGTTAGGGTTAGGGTTAGGGTTAGGGTTAGGGTTAGGGTTAGGGTTAGGGTTAGGGTTAGGGTTAGGGTTAGGGTTAGGGTTAGGGTTAGGGTTAGGGTTAGGGTTAGGGTTAGGGTTAGGGTTAGGGTTAGGGTTAGGGTTAGGGTTAGGGTTAGGGTTAGGGTTAGGGTTAGGGTTAGGGTTAGGGTTAGGGTTAGGGTTAGGGTTAGGGTTAGGGTTAGGGTTAGGGTTAGGGTTAGGGTTAGGGTTAGGGTTAGGGTTAGGGTTAGGGTTAGGGTTAGGGTTAGGGTTAGGGTTAGGGTTAGGGTTAGGGTTAGGGTTAGGGTTAGGGTTAGGGTTAGGGTTAGGGTTAGGGTTAGGGTTAGGGTTAGGGTTAGGGTTAGGGTTAGGGTTAGGGTTAGGGTTAGGGTTAGGGTTAGGGTTAGGGTTAGGGTTAGGGTTAGGGTTAGGGTTAGGGTTAGGGTTAGGGTTAGGGTTAGGGTTAGGGTTAGGGTTAGGGTTAGGGTTAGGGTTAGGGTTAGGGTTAGGGTTAGGGTTAGGGTTAGGGTTAGGGTTAGGGTTAGGGTTAGGGTTAGGGTTAGGGTTAGGGTTAGGGTTAGGGTTAGGGTTAGGGTTAGGGTTAGGGTTAGGGTTAGGGTTAGGGTTAGGGTTAGGGTTAGGGTTAGGGTTAGGGTTAGGGTTAGGGTTAGGGTTAGGGTTAGGGTTAGGGTTAGGGTTAGGGTTAGGGTTAGGGTTAGGGTTAGGGTTAGGGTTAGGGTTAGGGTTAGGGTTAGGGTTAGGGTTAGGGTTAGGGTTAGGGTTAGGGTTAGGGTTAGGGTTAGGGTTAGGGTTAGGGTTAGGGTTAGGGTTAGGGTTAGGGTTAGGGTTAGGGTTAGGGTTAGGGTTAGGGTTAGGGTTAGGGTTAGGGTTAGGGTTAGGGTTAGGGTTAGGGTTAGGGTTAGGGTTAGGGTTAGGGTTAGGGTTAGGGTTAGGGTTAGGGTTAGGGTTAGGGTTAGGGTTAGGGTTAGGGTTAGGGTTAGGGTTAGGGTTAGGGTTAGGGTTAGGGTTAGGGTTAGGGTTAGGGTTAGGGTTAGGGTTAGGGTTAGGGTTAGGGTTAGGGTTAGGGTTAGGGTTAGGGTTAGGGTTAGGGTTAGGGTTAGGGTTAGGGTTAGGGTTAGGGTTAGGGTTAGGGTTAGGGTTAGGGTTAGGGTTAGGGTTAGGGTTAGGGTTAGGGTTAGGGTTAGGGTTAGGGTTAGGGTTAGGGTTAGGGTTAGGGTTAGGGTTAGGGTTAGGGTTAGGGTTAGGGTTAGGGTTAGGGTTAGGGTTAGGGTTAGGGTTAGGGTTAGGGTTAGGGTTAGGGTTAGGGTTAGGGTTAGGGTTAGGGTTAGGGTTAGGGTTAGGGTTAGGGTTAGGGTTAGGGTTAGGGTTAGGGTTAGGGTTAGGGTTAGGGTTAGGGTTAGGGTTAGGGTTAGGGTTAGGGTTAGGGTTAGGGTTAGGGTTAGGGTTAGGGTTAGGGTTAGGGTTAGGGTTAGGGTTAGGGTTAGGGTTAGGGTTAGGGTTAGGGTTAGGGTTAGGGTTAGGGTTAGGGTTAGGGTTAGGGTTAGGGTTAGGGTTAGGGTTAGGGTTAGGGTTAGGGTTAGGGTTAGGGTTAGGGTTAGGGTTAGGGTTAGGGTTAGGGTTAGGGTTAGGGTTAGGGTTAGGGTTAGGGTTAGGGTTAGGGTTAGGGTTAGGGTTAGGGTTAGGGTTAGGGTTAGGGTTAGGGTTAGGGTTAGGGTTAGGGTTAGGGTTAGGGTTAGGGTTAGGGTTAGGGTTAGGGTTAGGGTTAGGGTTAGGGTTAGGGTTAGGGTTAGGGTTAGGGTTAGGGTTAGGGTTAGGGTTAGGGTTAGGGTTAGGGTTAGGGTTAGGGTTAGGGTTAGGGTTAGGGTTAGGGTTAGGGTTAGGGTTAGGGTTAGGGTTAGGGTTAGGGTTAGGGTTAGGGTTAGGGTTAGGGTTAGGGTTAGGGTTAGGGTTAGGGTTAGGGTTAGGGTTAGGGTTAGGGTTAGGGTTAGGGTTAGGGTTAGGGTTAGGGTTAGGGTTAGGGTTAGGGTTAGGGTTAGGGTTAGGGTTAGGGTTAGGGTTAGGGTTAGGGTTAGGGTTAGGGTTAGGGTTAGGGTTAGGGTTAGGGTTAGGGTTAGGGTTAGGGTTAGGGTTAGGGTTAGGGTTAGGGTTAGGGTTAGGGTTAGGGTTAGGGTTAGGGTTAGGGTTAGGGTTAGGGTTAGGGTTAGGGTTAGGGTTAGGGTTAGGGTTAGGGTTAGGGTTAGGGTTAGGGTTAGGGTTAGGGTTAGGGTTAGGGTTAGGGTTAGGGTTAGGGTTAGGGTTAGGGTTAGGGTTAGGGTTAGGGTTAGGGTTAGGGTTAGGGTTAGGGTTAGGGTTAGGGTTAGGGTTAGGGTTAGGGTTAGGGTTAGGGTTAGGGTTAGGGTTAGGGTTAGGGTTAGGGTTAGGGTTAGGGTTAGGGTTAGGGTTAGGGTTAGGGTTAGGGTTAGGGTTAGGGTTAGGGTTAGGGTTAGGGTTAGGGTTAGGGTTAGGGTTAGGGTTAGGGTTAGGGTTAGGGTTAGGGTTAGGGTTAGGGTTAGGGTTAGGGTTAGGGTTAGGGTTAGGGTTAGGGTTAGGGTTAGGGTTAGGGTTAGGGTTAGGGTTAGGGTTAGGGTTAGGGTTAGGGTTAGGGTTAGGGTTAGGGTTAGGGTTAGGGTTAGGGTTAGGGTTAGGGTTAGGGTTAGGGTTAGGGTTAGGGTTAGGGTTAGGGTTAGGGTTAGGGTTAGGGTTAGGGTTAGGGTTAGGGTTAGGGTTAGGGTTAGGGTTAGGGTTAGGGTTAGGGTTAGGGTTAGGGTTAGGGTTAGGGTTAGGGTTAGGGTTAGGGTTAGGGTTAGGGTTAGGGTTAGGGTTAGGGT
Source organism: Melozone crissalis (assembly GCF_028551555.1). Classification (NCBI taxonomy): domain Eukaryota; kingdom Metazoa; phylum Chordata; class Aves; order Passeriformes; family Passerellidae; genus Melozone; species Melozone crissalis. The sequence goes on along the minus strand of NW_026535794.1, from coordinate 1,151 downwards.
TAGGGTTAGGGTTAGGGTTAGGGTTAGGGTTAGGGTTAGGGTTAGGGTTAGGGTTAGGGTTAGGGTTAGGGTTAGGGTTAGGGTTAGGGTTAGGGTTAGGGTTAGGGTTAGGGTTAGGGTTAGGGTTAGGGTTAGGGTTAGGGTTAGGGTTAGGGTTAGGGTTAGGGTTAGGGTTAGGGTTAGGGTTAGGGTTAGGGTTAGGGTTAGGGTTAGGGTTAGGGTTAGGGTTAGGGTTAGGGTTAGGGTTAGGGTTAGGGTTAGGGTTAGGGTTAGGGTTAGGGTTAGGGTTAGGGTTAGGGTTAGGGTTAGGGTTAGGGTTAGGGTTAGGGTTAGGGTTAGGGTTAGGGTTAGGGTTAGGGTTAGGGTTAGGGTTAGGGTTAGGGTTAGGGTTAGGGTTAGGGTTAGGGTTAGGGTTAGGGTTAGGGTTAGGGTTAGGGTTAGGGTTAGGGTTAGGGTTAGGGTTAGGGTTAGGGTTAGGGTTAGGGTTAGGGTTAGGGTTAGGGTTAGGGTTAGGGTTAGGGTTAGGGTTAGGGTTAGGGTTAGGGTTAGGGTTAGGGTTAGGGTTAGGGTTAGGGTTAGGGTTAGGGTTAGGGTTAGGGTTAGGGTTAGGGTTAGGGTTAGGGTTAGGGTTAGGGTTAGGGTTAGGGTTAGGGTTAGGGTTAGGGTTAGGGTTAGGGTTAGGGTTAGGGTTAGGGTTAGGGTTAGGGTTAGGGTTAGGGTTAGGGTTAGGGTTAGGGTTAGGGTTAGGGTTAGGGTTAGGGTTAGGGTTAGGGTTAGGGTTAGGGTTAGGGTTAGGGTTAGGGTTAGGGTTAGGGTTAGGGTTAGGGTTAGGGTTAGGGTTAGGGTTAGGGTTAGGGTTAGGGTTAGGGTTAGGGTTAGGGTTAGGGTTAGGGTTAGGGTTAGGGTTAGGGTTAGGGTTAGGGTTAGGGTTAGGGTTAGGGTTAGGGTTAGGGTTAGGGTTAGGGTTAGGGTTAGGGTTAGGGTTAGGGTTAGGGTTAGGGTTAGGGTTAGGGTTAGGGTTAGGGTTAGGGTTAGGGTTAGGGTTAGGGTTAGGGTTAGGGTTAGGGTTAGGGTTAGGGTTAGGGTTAGGGTTAGGGTTAGGGTTAGGGTTAGGGTTAGGGTTAGGGTTAGGGTTAGGGTTAGGGTTAGGG